>NW_014013619.1:0-6437 GCF_000611645.1 Monoraphidium neglectum
CCCACGCCCACCGCGTAGAGGCCAGACGCGACGTAGGCCTTTGCGAACTCATCCGCCCGCCCCTGCCTGTCTGCCAGGGAGAAGAGGTCCACCAACCACTCCTGCACAATCAGCAGCCGAGAGGCATCACGTTTACAGAGCTACAGCGTGAACAGATGGGCCGTGTGATGCATGGGTCAAGGGCTGGTGGTGCAAGCTTAGCATTGACCAACGGTGCGAGCTGCCTCGACGCGCTGGGGGAAAGAGGCGGCCTGCCCCATCCAGGTGGCGTCTCGTGCGCGGCACGCGATGGGTGCAGCGGTCACTGCGGGCGTCTTGGGGCTGCCACGCTCCCAAACGCGCAGTGGCGTCCGGGATTGTGTTGGGAAGGCCGAGCGCGGCGCGTGCCATCAGGGCTCACCACGTCACTGGCCCAGCCGAGGGGCTCCTCAGGGCACAGGGACCGCACGTACTTGATCGCGGGGGCGCCGCTGGGTCCAAAGTACACCAGGCGGCCCTTCACCAGCATCATCAGGCTGTGCGTGCACGATTGCAGTGGGGACCGGGCTACTACTCAGGGTGAGAGAGGACGCGTTGCAAGGCACAAGGCTGGCTAAAAAAAGGCCTAAATCGAGCAGGCCGTTGAAGCATGTGTGCCATCCGAATTTCAAAGGGACGCGCCTGTCGAAGAGTGAGAAGGCGTAGGCGGTTGGGGAGTGGATGGTGGCCACGATGGTGACGCCCTCTGACGTCAGACCCTTGACCAGGGAGATGACCTGGACCATCGGGAGCGGTAAAAGGGCAGTTGGAGCGGCCTTCAGCCCCCCTGTAAAGTGTCCTGCCAGACTTCTCATTCCATCTGCCAGGTCCATGCCATGCGCTTGGCAAGCCCTCACATTGACAGCTGTCAAGTCAAGCGCGCACTCCCACCGAAGCCGCGCCTTCCCCACCTCGTTGGCCGTGAAGCTGTCGAGGCCGCTGGTGGGCTCGTCCAGCATGAGGACGCGCGGGTTGGTGATGAGCGCGATACCGATGTTGGTGCGCTTGGCCTGGCCCCCGCTGATGCCCTTCTCCAGGGGGTTGCCTGCGCGCAGGGTTGCAGGTGGTCAAGGGGGGGCTAGAGACTGGGCAGGCTTTGTCTGTGAACAACCATGGAGGCTGTGGCTGCCAGGCAAAGGGCGGATACGAGAGCACAGCAGAGGCTACCTACCCCACTGGACGTGAGCCGCAGCCGTGCTGCGTCGCCAACGCGCGGTCAACGCCCGTGTCCGCCTCACCTATCCGAACGCCGCGGCACCCCGCCAGGCCCAGCCTGTTGAGCAACTCCTGGGGTTGCAGGGGTGCGAAACCAGATGGGTGGACAAGGCAAGGAGTGGTGGGCAACCGTGGTTGCGGGGAAATGCCTGGTTTGCAGTTCATATTGCGCATTGCGAAGTCCCCTCATGCACTGGGCATGTGTATGTAGAAGCGCCGCCAGGAGTGATTGCAGCAACAGGCCCCTCAACATCACATCGGCACCAGCATCACATCGGCAGCAGCAGCAGAAGCAGCAGCAGCAGCAGCAGCAGCAGCAGCAGCAGCAGCAGCAGCAGCAGCAGCAGCAGCAGCAGCAGCAGCAGCAGCAGCAGCAGCAGCAGCAGCAGCAGCAGCAGCAACAACAGGAACAATAACCACACCCACACCCACACCCACACCCACACCCACACCCACACCCACACCCACACCACACAACACTCACGCGGCTGTGCACCCAACCTGCCACGCATGCACATGCAAGCACCCGTACTTGCAAAGGCGCGTGCACATAGCCGCGCTGCGCGCAAAAGCCGCATGCGCCCACCTCCACCGCGTCCCTCTTGGCTGCGCGCCCCTCCTGCCGCGGCCGCGTGAGCTCCGCCGTGTACAGCAGCATCTCCTCCACAGTCAGGCTGGGCAGCAACGTGTCAAACTGCTCCACCTGGGGAGACGCGGGAGCAAGGGGACAAGGGGCCGGTAGGGACAGAGCAATAAAAGTCGGCAAGCATGGCGGGGAGGAGCGACCAGCGGCAGTGATGAGGAATGGACGCAGCGGTTCGACCGACCACCGGCAGCACCTGGCGCAGCATCTTCGCGGCCCAGCCGACGGGGCCTGGCCCCACCCCGCTATCGCCTCGCGCTGCCGCACGTCCCCTGATGCCCCTCGCCCCTGCGGCGCGGGGCTCACGTATCCGGTGTACCGCCGCAAGAAGGCGCGCGTGGGCTTGTTGCCGGCGAACAGGATCTCCCCCGTGGCGCGGCCCGCGGTCTTGCGCCCCGCCAGCAGATCCAGCAGCGTCGTCTTGCCGCTGCCACTGGGGCCCTGCGAGTGGGCGTGTCAGGGGGGGAGATAAGCTCGTGTTTTGGCACGTTGACCTTTCCGCCGAATTTGTCCCGGGGAGGCTGCCAGCAGCAATGGTGCAGCATCGGCGACGGATGTCACGCGCTACCATGTTGCCGCGGTCACTGCCGACGCACCAGAGTGCTTTGACTATCGTCGACCGCAACGCTTGACACATGCGCGCACGCACAAACACAAACACATGCGCCTCACCATGAGTGCGCACATGGCACGGGGTTCAAAGTACCCCGTGATGCCGCTGAGCAAGGTGATGCTCTCCTTCCTCTTGGAGGTGTTGCTGGCCACGCTGTAAGCCAGATCCTAAGCTCGACAACAGACAGGGCATAGGGGTGGCAGCTCAGGTGGATCCAGGTGCCAGGTGCAAACGGCGCAGAGCACCGCCGATGTTGGAATTGGCTGCGTTGCCTTTGCCACCCGCTGCTTGCCGCTCCTGCCGCTGCTTGCTGCTCCTGCAATGACAGGTGGTGGTTGCTGTTGCACCACGGTTGCACTGGTCATTGCGACTGCACGGCCTCACCTTGACCGTCACGTTCATGCTGGTCTCTGCAAACGAACGTATGCTGTCACTAGTGGTCATGCAAGGGGACGGCTGCCCTGCCGCGCTCGCCGCCTCCGAGTCTGATGTTGTGGCTGTGACGGCGACGACCGTGGGCGCCACGCGCGACCCGGCCGCAGCCGCCGCTGCCGCCCTCTGGAGCTCTAACATAGGCAGTATCACGTCCACCATGTTATATGGTATGTTATACACGCATTCGGGTGGCCAGTATGATTGATCCTCGTTGCGTTGGGCCCACTGGTGTGTGGGTCACATGTAGCGGGCGCCGCTTTGGACAAAGTGAGGGCCGACTGCAGAGCTGCCTGCAATAACGGCTAAAACATCATCAATGGTGTTCCCCTGTACTGTACTTTGCCCGGTGCTTGCGGGTTCAATGGTCAGCTGCGCGCAGGCGTTGGGCGATATGATGCCGGCTCCTGCACACGCGCGATATGAAGGAGATTGAATACGAATTTTAAATCGCGCCCGAACGGCTGGAGTAACCGGGTCTCAAGTCTTGATGACGAAGCCGCCCCACACGCAACACCCACTGCTGGTTATCCACAGCGGTGGCCGTGCTGTACCGTGGTACATGATGGATGCCATGCCCTGAGTATCCACCGGGCTCGTCTTCACGAGCAGGCCTCATGGCCGCTGCAGCAGCAGGATGGCCAACGCTGTTCATAACCATGTAATTTTTGGCGTGGCTGCCACTAAGGGCAGGTTCACACAAGAGCAACAGTAAATCCCCACGACCTCACACAGTGTGGCCTGCCGGTGCTTGCTCAGCGCTCAATCATGCAGTCAAACGTTGTTGCGTCCAATTGCAACCCTTTAGCAAAGGTCCACGCGCGCCTGGCGGCAGTGTCTGCCCAATGCGTCATTGCAGAGCCCAGATCCGTTTGTTATGCACGAGCCAGGTAACCATTGCTAGGCTGGAAGCTGAGCTGCCGCCACATGCGCAGTGCCCAAAAACAACTTTTGTTGTCACTGCTAGGGTCACTCAGCAACATGCCCCAACGGGGGGTCTTGCGCCACCCCATGCTCCCCGGTCTGCCACAAACAAGAGTGCACAACACCGCGCTTTGATATGGATGGTGTGAGGGCGGGTGTGGGCCTGCGCACGCACGTACGCGCACCGTGCCATGCGTGCGACACGCACGCTTGCACACCCAAGAGAACCCACGTCTTGAATCACCTCTGCTGGCTGCTCGTTGCCACAGCGCTTGAACTGATGGGTATAGACTATCACTTCAAGTGTTCTGGAGCGGCCGGCATCCACCGGACTGCCCTGCCCAACGCAGGCGTCATCGACACACCGATTTGTCGAGAGGTACCAATCGGAACGATCCGTCAAGTGCACTGCAACAATTAAAATGATCCGGATGCACAAACACTTATGTTATCAAGTTCATGAAATGCTTATGATACGCACAACGCAGCCTAGAAGCCCCGTTCAGTCCGACGGTCCACCGAGTTGAGGTCCCGCCCCGGCCCACACCCCGCACCGTGGGCCTCTGTGAGACTGTTGAGAGGAACTTAGGAGTCTATTGCATACAAATCACCCGGTATAGGAGGCCCAGCGATCCCACCATGCCCGCCCACAAGGCACAGCGGCCCTGCGTAGATGTAGGCTGCGCGGCTGGGGAATTGCTGTCGTTCGAGTGCTTTGAGACGATCGAGAAGGTGCGAAGAGCTCCTGGCCCGGTCCGCGTGCCTCCGCAAGGTGGTCGCTGCGCGGTCCGCGAAGGGGCAAACCCAGCACCCCGTCCGGGGACCGCGCTGCAGCGCTCTGCGGGTGCAAGTGATATATCATGCTTCTTACCGTCGCTCACCGCTTCACTTCGCGTCCCGGAGCAGAGCCCGCTGGTCGATGTGGATGTCGACACCAGCCCTTCATCCGGCTGCAGCAGCACCACCGGTGCGAAGGCAAATGTACTTCCTTTCCTTTGTATGGCATAAAACGCTGCTGGCCCTAGCGCCGCCATCACGGCCGCCGCCCTCGACGCCAGTGCTCACAACGTGCGCGCACTTTAACCCCGCCACAGGCCCGCTCACGCCGCTCGGCGACTGGTGCAGCACTCCCAGCGAGGAGGAGGAGGAGGACGACGACCGCAGCTATCTGAAGCACCTGTTTGCCATGGAGGTGCGCCGTTGGGGTCCAAATGCAGACGAGCAGCAGGTCCGGTCTGCCGCGCGCGGTCGCGGCGCGCATCGGCCGCACCAAAGTCGCTCCGCCGCCGCCAGCAGCACCTGCGGCCGCAATTCCTGCGAGCGAGTCGTGCTAGTGGTGAATGGTTGGCCGGGCTGGCCGTCCGGCCGCCACGCCTGGCGGCGCGCCTCTCAACGGCGGCCACGTCAGCGCAGCGGCGTTTGCGCGCTTGCGCAACAACACATCCGTGCAGTCCGCCGCGCCGCCGGCGCCTCTGGCGCCCCTTTTCACCTTCACAGCTGACCATCAACCACCTTTGAAAACCCCTGGACCCTGAACCCCCCATCCCCAGGCCTCCAACACCCTCGACGGCGGCTACCTCGAGCGCCAAGCCCCGGGCGCCGGCCTCGGCCCCTGCAGCTCGCCTATGGCCAGCCGTGAGCGCGCCAGCGTGGTGGACTGGATGACCGAGGCGGCTGGCGTGGTCGGACTGCCCAGCGACGTCCTCTTCCTTGGCGTTGCGCTGCTCGACCGCTTCCTCGCCGCGCGCGTCGCCGCGGCCGCGGAGGCCGCCGCCTGCGGCGCCAAGCCGGCGGCGCCGGAGAGGCCGCTGCAGCTGGTGGCGGCGGTGGCGCTGTGGGTGGCCACAAAGTGAGTGCCGTCCCGTTGCGCGCTTTATCCGCTTCGCGGCTGCCGTGCCGCTGCTCGTTTTAAGGCATGCGCGATCTCCTGCTGCCTTCGAACTCTTTGCAACCCGCTCCATGGGCCGCCAGCACCCTCGCACCCGGGCTTGCGACAACGACATCCCGCTCGGCCCCCCCTAGCCTTCCTCAAACTCAAGACGCCCTCCCATTGCTGCGCCCCAGCCTCACGATCACCCACCTTCCCTTCCGCCCGTGCCGCCGCCTCCCTCGCACCTCCCGCGCCCCGACCTGACCCCGCAGGTACGAGCACGGCTACGGGGCATCTGTGGAGGTGTTCCGCCGCGACCTGCTGTGCGGCATGTACTCCCGCCGCGACCTGCTGGACACTGAGGCCGAGCTGCTCAGGGTGCGTAAGCACGCGTGACAGTCCTTGTTTGCATGAGCGTGTGTGTGTGTGTGTGTGCGCGTGTTGTGCGTGTGTGTGTTTGTGATTGTGTGTGCGTGATTGTGTGTGTGTGTGTGTGTGTGTGTGTGTGATTATACGTGTGTGTGTAAAGAGTGTGTCAAGAGTGTGTCGTGGAGACGTATGCGAGTGATGTGTGTGCTTGCTGATTGCACGAACGACCGCCACTCGTCCCCGCCTGCCCAGCAATCCAGGGCTGCTGATCCACCCCGTGCTGCGGCCCTCGCCCCCTCACCGCCCTCGCGCCTCAGTTTGCCGGCCCTCACGCCTTACACCCCCTCCTCAGC
>NW_014013619.1:6660-29012 GCF_000611645.1 Monoraphidium neglectum
CACAACGCTCCCCCTGCCACTCCCCCAACACCCCCCTCAAAGGCCGTCGACTACCGGCTCTCCTCCATCGTCACGCCCCACGCCTTCCTCACCCGCGCCTTCCGCGGCCTACCCGCCCGCGAGGCCGCCCGCGCCGCGCGCGCGCCGGCCGCGGCCGCGGCCGCGGACGCGCTGTTCTACCTGACCTCCTACCTGTCAGAGGCGGCCCTCCTCGAGTACTCGATGCTGCCCTTCGCGCCCAGCGCCGTCGCGGCCTCGGCACTCGCGCTCGCGCACCTGCTGCTCGGCCTGCCCGTCACGTCTGAGGAGCTCCGCGCGCGCAGCGGCTACGGCTGGGAGGACATTACGCTGCCATTCGCCTGGCTGAGGCAGGTCCACGTTGAGGTCTGCCGCGCCGGCGCCAACCGGACGCCCTACGCCGCGTGGACCAAGTTCCTGACCGCCGAGACGCGCTGGGCGGCGGCCGTGCCGCCGCTGCTGTCGTTCGCCGACCCCCGGCTGCCGGAGGTCACCGCGGGCCGCGCCGCCGCGCCCGCGGGCGCGGCGGGCGCGCCGCCGCTTCAGCGGCGGCCGTCGCTGAAGCGGCAGCGCGCGGGCGCGACGGCGGCGGCGGCGAAGGGCGCAGCGGCCGGGCGGCGCCAGGAGGAGGACGGCGGCGCGGCCGCGGGCGCGCTCGGCGCCTGCGCGCTCTTCTGCCCCACGCCTTGAAGCCCGCCGGCGCGTTGGCGCGCAGAACAGGCTGCGCGCCCGCGCCGACGCCACGCGGCGCGCTGGCGCGCCGCGAGGCGGGGGCCGCGCAGCCGCGCCTCCCGCCCGCATGCCCGCGCCGCCTGCATGCAACGCACACACGCGCACGCACGCGCGCGCCTGCCCGCCCGCCCAGCCGTCGCCGTTTGAGGGCGTGGGGGAACGGAGCGTCGCCGGCGCGCCAAGGCGCTGCCCACGGCGGTCTTTGCGGCTTTGCATGCACACCGCGCGTATTTGTTCAGACGCGAACGCACCCGGGTACGCGCATTAGCGACCCCGGGAGTCTGCGTTGCATCCTGGACACCAGGGCACTAAGCTGCCGGTGGGCCTCGCGGCGCCGCTCACAGGCGGCCCCGCAGCGCCCGCCCGACAGGCGGCCACGGCGCCGCAGCGCGTGGCGGCCCCAGCGGCGCCGGCCGTCCCTGCATGGCACCCCCGAGCGACCGCTTGATCGGAGAACCGACCCCAAACGCACGCACGCACGCACGCACCTGAAACCCTTGGATTGAATCGGGCCCGGCCGCTCGGGAAGCGAGCCCCCCGTCTGAGTCTTTCACACGCACTGCTCTGCGACGCCCCGCCGCGCACGCATCGCCGCCGCGCTGCCGCCGTCGAGCGCGCGCGCTTTGCTGTTGCGCGGGGCGCTCGCTGCTGGTGCGCCCTCGCACGGCGTCGCACCGGCCATACTCACTGATTCGCCCCCAGCACTGCAGCTCGTTCGCAAAGGAAAGGAAGGAAGGCTTTCGGCTTGGCGCCACGGCCGCGCGGCGTTTTTCGCCGCCCGGCGGATTCGCCAGCCGCCCACGCCCCCTGGGCGCCCGCCGCAGCAGGCAGGCGCCGCGACGAGGCCGCGCCCCGCGCGGCGGGCGGGGGCCCCGGGGCGCGTGCGAAGCGTGTATGTATGTTTTGCCTGTACATACGACGAGACGACTAGCATGCCATAATACGTATATTGCCGCGTGGGCACGGGGGTGTGCGCGGCCCAGGTCGCATACTGCTTCGTTCTGCTCCTGCTGCCGCTCGCTGCATTTGGCGCGAGGAGGGCGCGTCCGATTGTTTCCCCAAACCAGCCGCCGGGGGCCGCTGACCCGCGCCCCCGAGCACTCTTCGCCGCGCAACCCTGAACTGTTTCGTTCCCGAGCCGCGCGCGGCGGCGACGGCAGCGAGGGCGGCCGCTCGCCGAAGCCCCGCCTGCCGCCGCCGCGCGCTCTTCCGCCTTCGAGCTCAACCCATCCCCCTCCCCCCGGGGGTGCGGCCCGCGCGGCCCCGCCGCGCCGGGCGCCGCGCCTGCCGCGTTCGCGGTGGGAGACCCGTTCTCGTGGCGGCACTTTTGTTCTTTCCCATGGGAGCAGCACTCGGCTGTGCTGTGCTGTTCGTGCATTCTCTCTAGCATGGTTCCGCCCCGTGGGTGGGCGGCGCGGCGGCCGGCTGGCCGGCCGTCGCGCGCCTGGGGCGATACGTACTGCTCAACCGACGCCGCTCTCACGATTGGACCCGCGGGGCCGGTGCTGCCCTGCACCGGCCCTCGGGGCCGCAACCACACACACTGCCGTTGCCCCGCCGTCGGGCGTCCGGCGGCGCCCCAGGAGCGCGCGCGCGCGAGGGCGGCCCTGCCCGCCCCTGGAGGGGCCCGGCGGTTTCCTGCCTGCCCGGCCCCGTCTGCCAGCCTCTTGAATGGGGCGCCGCCGGCGCCTGCGCCGTCCGACGCACCGCACTTGTAGCTCCCCGCCTGCGGGCGCGCGCGTCGACGAGCCCGCGCGCATGCTGGCTTGGCGGCGCAGAGGCCCCCGCGGCCGCCGGCGGATTTTCGGCCGCCGCCTCCTTCGACGGGGCCGGCGTGCCCGCCCGCCCGCGCCGAATCGTCCTCGGCAATCATAACTCTTCGGCCCTGAGGCGCCGCCAGGGTGCTGCCGCACCGTGTACTAGCAATACTGGCGCACGTGTGGGTGCACGCGCGCCCCCTGCCCCGCGGCCCCCAGGGCGCCCCAGGGCCTGGCGCCAGTGGCGCGCGCCCGGTGTTGGCGGCCTAGCGACCACCACGCCGCGCGGCGCCCGAAATAGCGGCTGGCGTTTTTTTACCACGCACTTGATACACAAACTGTGGCCCCGGCCCCGGATCTCTTTCTCAGAGCTTGCTCTCCGGTATCCGTTGCGCTCCACCCGCGGGACGGCCTCCGAGCCCCTGCCAAACGAACCCCGGCCCGACGCCCGCCGTCAGCCGATGATCTCGCCCAGCCTAAGACAACAGCAGCCCCCGCCCGCCGCAGAAGGGCCGCGGCGGCGGGCTGCTTGGAACTATTTGCGTCACTCAACCGCCGGCCGCTTGCGAGGCAGCCCAGAACGGGTGCCTCGCGGCTCAAAAACTGACGTTCTCCGAATGGCAGGGAAAACGCTCCCTCTCGCCTCTTTAGCACGCGCCCGCCCGGACTTGCCTGCGCCTCCGCGCGGGGTCTCGAATGCAGTTGCGGGGGCGCTCCAGTGCCCCCCAGGGGCTGCGGAGGTTGCGGAAACCAGGGCCGCCCTCGCACCCTCTTAACGAATTGCGGGCCTTGTCCAACATGCGCGCACGCGGGGCGGCCTTCACGGTCGCCCCAGCCAGGGCGCCGCCCGGCGACCCGCGCTGGCGGCCGGCCCTGCTTGCGGCCCGGCGAATCGCCACGCACGCGCGTGTGCAGGCGCGCGCGTGCGCGCGCCGCCGGCGCAAAGGGGGCTGTTGGGCGTGCGGACGGCGGCTCCAGGGGTGCCTTCTGGTGCGCCCCAAGCGTGACCCCCTGCCCCCCTAGCCTCGAAGCTCGGCGACCGA
This sequence comes from Monoraphidium neglectum, assembly GCF_000611645.1. Taxonomy (NCBI): domain Eukaryota; kingdom Viridiplantae; phylum Chlorophyta; class Chlorophyceae; order Sphaeropleales; family Selenastraceae; genus Monoraphidium; species Monoraphidium neglectum. Next base: position 10,211 of record NW_014013619.1, read on the forward strand.
ATCAGCCGCTGCGCACCGGCCTTACCCGCTGCTGATTCCTCGCCCGTCACCCACCCACAAATCTCTCCACCGTTGCTATGGAAGGGCCGCTCGCCGCCTGGACGCGCGCACTGCCTCCATGCCCATCCTCCCGCCTGCGCCGCCGGTTGGGGCCGAGCGGGCCGGAGCGGCGCCGCGGTTTTGATCCGGCCACACCAGAGACCAGCCCCCACCACGCGCACGGCGCGCACAGATTATAAAAAAAGAATCCCTGCCCTCTGCTCTCACTGGTTCCGTTGACGCAGCTCCCCTCACCCCTCCCGTCCCCAGCCTCTCAGCGCTGCTTGACACGGCAACCCACACTGTTGGCCTCCCTTGCGCATCCCCACCCCCCACCCGGCCGCGCGCCCCGCCGCGCGCCTCGCAACTGCGCCGTTGATCGCATCGTTGATTACACTGCCTTGGACCGGTCGAACGGTCGGCAATCAAACCTCGGACTGGTCCGACGGCGCACGGGCGGGGCTTCCTGCGCCCTGCTGCTGTCCGCCCCCACACCCTGATAGGCCAAGGAACCCTGGCCGCCGTGCGCCCCGTCTCGCGCGGCCGACCACCGGCGAACGGCGGCGAGTGCAGGCGCACGCGCGCCTCCCCGCCGCCCCTCGCTGCTAAATTGTCTTGCGGTCTGACGAGCGCCGTGCCCTGACCCCCTCATTCCATGCCCGCAGTCCGAGCGTGCGGGCCCCGTTGTGCCGTTGGTCGCCCTTTCTGTGCAAGTACAAGAAAAACTCTTTGTGCAGAGCGTTGCGCCGACGCGATTGTTGCATCAACAAGCGAGGGATATCGAAACGAGGGGTTTTCACACCAAAGCAACAGACCGATCCTTCAAAGGCAAAGGGGCGCGCGCGGCCGACGGGCGCAGGGCGGGCGGCTCCCCCGCCGCCCGGCCCGGCCCGGCCCGGCCGCGCGCGCCGTCACCCAGCGACTAAATCATTTGAGGGGAAGGGTGCGCGGCGCGGCGCGGCCGGCGGCGCACTGGGCGGGGCCCGGCCGCTCCCGGCCGCGCGCGTGCGTGCCCTGTGAGTTGGTTGATCCCCCGGCGCGTCCCCAAACAAACTCCCTACCACCTCCTTCCGGCGGCGGCCTCGCCCGGCCTGCCCCGCATGCACTGATTGCCGACAGAACAGAGATGCTGTAACAACACCTGACCCAGCCTGAGGGCCTGATGTGTGCTTTTGCAGCAGCAGCGCTAGCAGCAGCAGCATTTTTAGCAATTCAGCCGGCAGCAAACTGTGGCGAGCCCATGCCGGTTGATAATGAGCAGGGCAGGCGAAGGCCCAACAGGGAGGGCCGCGCTGACGAGGCGCCAGCCAACGCCGGGGCCGCAGCATAGGGCGTAACAGCGCGGCCGGCACCCCGGGGCCCCTGCAGCCGCGTCAGCTGCCGGGGTCCCCGCCGCCGCCGCCGCTGCCCTCAGCGCCAGCCCCGCCGCCCGCTGCCCTTCCTGCCTCTGGCGCGCCCGCTGCGCCCGCCGCGCCCGCGCCCTTGCCCAGCCGCCCGTGGCGTTTGTTCAGCAGCTCCATGGCCGCCTGCCTGCGCTGCTTCTTGAGCCCCTCGATCTGCGGCGGGGGGAGCGGCACGCCGCGCACACCAGCCCAGCGTGAGGGTGGGCGCAGCAGACCAAGGAGGGCAGCACCGTACACGCACAAAGCACATAAAATAGGCAGCGCCGAGGCACGCACGCGCACGATTAGCGGCCCTGCCACGCGAGGTGCTTCCTTCCTCAGAGGTGCACCCCATTTCAAAGGGGCCCGTGCAGGCCGGTGGCCGCGGCAAGAAGTGACACCCAGCAGCAGCTCACGTGGGAGTCGACGGCTGCAACAGGATCCAGCTGCCGCGGCAAGTGCACCAGCCGCAGCAAGCGCCCCTGCGACGCGGCCCGCGGCGGGAGCGGGGTGTGGTGCGCACGCTGGTGAGCGAGGGGAGGGCGGTGCCGGCGGCGCCGGCGGGGTACACATTATGCGCGGGCCGCACGCGCGCCCCGATATGGCGGCGAAGGGAAGGGGGAGAGGGCGGGGGGGGGGGGGGTTGCGGACCTTGATAAAAAGGACCGGGTAGGCACAGGACGCGCCCTGGGACCAAGACAGGTGGTGGCGGGGCGTAAGCAGCGGCGCGGCGCGAAGTGGGATTGGTTTGTTGTTGGGGACGCAGGAAGGTGGCGAGCGCCGTGGGCGCTCCCACGCGGCAACCGGCCCGGCTCGAGGCAGAGCGCCCTGCGCCCGGCGGCGATGGCGCCGCCGCTGCCGCCTGGGCGGGCTGGCCCGGCGGGCCCTCTCCGACGGGCGGCTGGGGCGGCCAGCGTGAGGCAGGGCCGAGGCGGCTTCGCGGCATGCACGCCCGCAAGCGTGCCGCCAGCGTGCGCGCTGTCGCCTGGGCAGGCGCCCTAGTCGGTGGCCACCCACCTGAACAGGTTGCCAAGTAGCATTCTCTACGAATATGCTGCGATTGGGGCAAGGGAGCGGCGGCACGGCAGCGTTCAGGCCAGGCGCGCAACGCAGCAGCAGCGCAGCACACACGCTCCCCTTGCTGGGTCACACCCAGTCATCGCGGCACTGGTGGCTGCTCACTTCATGTTGTCATCTACCGACGTCAACTTGCCCGTTATGATGGTGTCATTCCGCAGCTCGAATATGAGCTTGCGGCCTTGGACGGCATGCAGCAGGGCGATCAGGGAAGTGCACGCCTTTGGCGCAAAGCGCCGCCGCCGGTCCTGAGTGTCTGACATGCCGGCAGCGTGCTGGAACAAAAGCCTCTAATGCACAAAATTCTACTTCATACACGCGTTGTCTGTGACGGTTGCTATCATACAAGATGTACTGTAGCGGAGATCGCGCTCAAGATCTGACAGGCATGTGACCTCCAAGTATCCAGAAAAGGTTCAACCCGAGAAATTTAGCGTTGTTATATACGACAACTTACCATGCAAGGTTCTCCCAATCACATGCATATCATACCGGAAGCCTCGAAACGAAACCGTGTTTGCACCAAAGGAATAGTTGTTACCATATAGGGATTTTTGTTGACTTCGCGCGCGCCCGCCCCCCGGCGCCGCCCGGCCCCCCGGCCGCAGCCGGTCTGTGACCGTTTTGTTTTGGGGAGACGCGAGCGTTGTGTGTGGCGGCGCCGGAGGGGCGAGGCCGCAGGTCGGGCGCGCCCGCCGGATGCCCACCCGCACAAGGGTCTCTCTTCGTGTGTCGAACAGTTGACAGTATTGTGGTTCCTTACATCAAGAACCGCATGTAGAGTCGCACAGCACACGCAATTCGGCGTTCGCGGCGTTCCGCTGTGCTGCTCGCAGTGCCGAGCTGGGCACAAGCAAACCTCGCCGAAGTCGCCGTTGCCCACCCCGCGCACAGCTCGCAGTTTCGCATTCTGCACTACCCTGAACGCGGTTGCTGTGATATTCCTTGGAATGAGCTGATGGCGTTTTTTGCAGTTACCAAGCAAGGCTTATCAACCCCAACTCTACTGACACGGCAACCGCACGCCAAGGCAGTAACAGCAGCACCCAACCAGGCACAGCAGAGGCACCAACATCAATGCAGCACACAGCCCAAATAAAGCGCAGTTCCTGTAGCTGCAGCCGGCTGCCTGGGCACAAGCAGTATTCCCTCAAGGATTTTTGCGCAAGCTCCCGTCAAGCCGCTCTTGGCGCTGGTTCACCATTTTCCGTGATTGTGACAGCAGCTTTAGCATACGTGACGACAGAAACAGTTGATGCAGCTGGAAGCAAAGCCTGAAATTGAGTTTCCTGGTGGATGCAGCAGCAACCATCGCCATCGCCGCACCCGTGCCCGGATTTGGTGCCCCGCGTGCGAGCGTGTTCGCGGCCATACGAGGTGTGGCATGCGCGTTAACTCTGTCGCCCATGTGTGGGTGTGCATAGATGCCATTCAGGCCCCCTTTAGTGCAAATAGGGTCGCAGCTGTCTGTGAAACAAGGATGGGCTTGGGCGACTACTCACACGCTTGAAGCTGTGCGGGCAGTACGACAGGGGGCGGTGAGAATGGGCGTCGCCGGCTGGAGGGTTTAACAGCATGTTGGCGGTCGGGGGTTTTGAATCATATCCTGCCGCTCGCCCATCGGTGGCACAACACACGCTTTATACAAGCCGCCAAATGTGACGTGTGCATATCAAGAGCACAAACCAGCAACCAAGGGGCGTAGCAGGTGTGTCATGGGATGGCAACGTGAGGGGCCGCCGACGGCTGTGGGAGCAGCCCGTAGGAGGGGTGCATGCAGCGTGTCGCGTACCAGGATGAGTGATGCCAGGCGGGCGTGCATGAGGTTACTGCAAACGCACGTGCCGCATGTGTTGCGCGCGTCCAGCGGTGGAGAGCGCGCGGATGCAGCAAGCGCGCGCGCGTCGCGCGCAAGGGGAAGGTTCGCATATCGCATGCGCCACGCGAGAGCGCTCAAAAAGCTCCAATGGTAATCAAGACTAAGAGCTGCGCTACCTAGCCCGCATCCCAACAAATCAGATTCAACAATTAAGTCCCAAGCGTCCCGAGTGGCATGGGCAGGGTCCAAGGCACGGTCGCGCGCCTGCGCTGCGCTGTTCAATCTTCATCACCTGAGAGCTGCCGTGTTTCAGGCATGCAGGTGCTGCTGAGCACACGATTTTTTGCACCCCAGCATGTGCCTTGCATGCCGGCAGCCTAGCTGCCGCATTGCATCACCAGGCGTGCGCACTCGCGGAAAGCGGTGTCGGCAACAGCGGAGCGCAATCAAGGAGGTGCAGCTCTATTCAACAACCAACACAGGTCAAGACCTGCGACGCGTGGCGGCACAAAAGCAGGGCGCGCCGTCACTCGGACACGAATGTTGCCGGGGGTCGCAGCAACGGCAGCCATGGCCGCAAATCATGCACGTGGCGCACTGCAGCAGCTGCAAGCCCAGGCTGCTCAGTGGGCGCTGGGCAGTTGACAAAGGAATACATGAAATGCAGAGGTATTGGTTCGTCCAGGGGCTAAGGATTGGCAACGGCGGCGCCTGCACTTTGGTGGCCGCTATTTAAGATCCAAAGGAAGCCATACCCAGCAGCCGGCCCCTCCACAAATCCCGGCTAGCCAGCCTGCCCGGTGTGCGGCGCGTATCTGCAGCCTACTGCCGAACACGGGCGCCGTCGTCGCCCGGCCCGCCCGCCGGCCAGCCCAGGGCCGGCCCCTCGAAGCGGCGGCCGCGGCGGGGGTCCGCCGCGCTGGTCTCGGTCGCGCCGAGCAGGGGCGAGGGCGGCCACCAGCGCGCCTCCCCCAGGAACGGCTGCAGCTGTGGCAGCTCCAACTTGGACGGCGCGCGGCCGCCGCTGGCCCCTCCCCCGCCCGCACCGCCGCTGCCGCGGCAGCAGCTCCCATCGCCAGAGGACGCGGCGTCAGCAGCCGGCGCCACGGCAGCGGAGGAGCGGTTGCGCATCGGCACAGGTGCAGCGGAGCCATCGGCGCCGCGGTTGCCGGGGGCGCTTGAGGTGCGGCTGGGCCCAGAGGGGGAACGCGTGTCCAGGAATGTGTCGGTGTCGCTGTCGCAATCCGATCCTTCTTGGGAATCCGATAGCCAATGAGGGTGCGCGTCCTGCCACTGATGAAGGCAGGTGTCGTCCCAGGACTGCTGCGGCTGCCGCCGCTGCTGCCGCCTGCGCCGCGGCGACGGCGGGAGCGGCAGCGGCGACCGCCGGCTCGGCGCCTCGTGCATATGCTGACGCTGCAGCCCCTGCCCGTGCTGCCGCTGCTGCCGCTCCTGCTGCTGCTGGCGCCGCAGCTCCTGGTCTTCCTGCTGCAGGTGCTGCCGCAGCCACGCCTCCTGCTGCCGCCTGCGGTCCCAATCTAACGGCGACACCCCCCACCCCTCGTCCCCCACACCAACCCCCGCCACACCGGCGACCTCCGCCGCCCCGCCGCCGCCCCCGCTGCTGCGCGCCACCGGCGCGACCGCCGCCAGCGCCCTGTGCGCCGCCGCCACCGCCGCCTCGCGCCTCGCCACATCAGCCTCTTGGGCTCCGACCGCTGCGCGCGCCGCGCGCAGCGCCGCCGCGTCGCGCTCGATGCGCCGCTGCGCCTCGGCCGCCGCCGCCTCATCGTCAACCAGCGCCTGCCAGGCGTCCTCCAGCGCGCCAAGGCGCATCGCAACCTCGGACGCGCGCGCGTCCAAGGATCTGCGCAGGTGCAGCAGCTCGAGGCGCTGCTGGGTGGCGGCTGCCTCCCGCCGGTGCGCGGCTCCCTCCACGCGCAGCCGCTCCGCCGCAAGCGCGGCCCGCGCGGCGCGCAGCGAGCGCCGTGCGGCGCGGAGCGCTGCGGCGCGGGCGCGGAGGCGCGCGGAGGCGCCGGCGAGCGCGGCGGCGCTTGGCGCGGCGGGGACACAGTGGTGGCCGGCGCGGCCGCGGTGGGCGCGCAGCTGATGCGGGGTCTGGCCGGCGTCCGTGTAGTGGGTGTAGCCGACTAGATGAGATGAACCCTGTGCTTGGCCCGCCAGGCATGAGCCGATCGCGCGCCGCCTGCCACGCATCAGGTGCCCCGTCGCGCCGGCCCCGCCGCCGCTGCTGCTGCTGCGCCCGCGCCCGCGCGGCGCGGCGCCCGTCTGCAGCAGGGCGCCGGGCGCGCTGACGCCGCGACGGCGAGGGCGCGGCGGCGCCGCTTCGAATGCGGGCGCGTCGGGCGGGGCGCCGTAATCAGACCAGGCGCCCCCGAAATCTGTTGATTCGTCCTGATTTTGATCAACGCCTGAGGACGCATCATTATCTTCATACCAGCCGCCCTCTCCATCCTCATCATCGCCGTTTCCAGAATAGCCCTCGGCGCCGCCGCAGCGCGTGAGGGAGGAGGCGCTGCATGAGACGTCCTCCGCCCGCCACCAGCGCCGCAGCAGCGGGGGCGCGTTTGCGGCGCGGCGCGCGACGCAGGCGGGCGCCGTCGGGGCGCGCTGCGGCGTGCATGCTGCCTCGACGGCGCATGCGCCTGCGTTGGACAAGACTGTACCCTCGGCTGTGGGAACACCAAGAGGTAGGCGGCAGAAGGGCAGACCCAGCCATGCGCCGACCACCAGTATAAAGCGCGCCAGGATTACCGCCGGCACAAGCGCCTGTGAGGAGGACGGACGGACGCATGCTTTGGCTATGTGCGTTGCCGCCACTGGCCGGCTAGTTGGTTGTGCCGCTGCCCGCTGCCGCCGCCGCAGCTGCTGATGCAGCTCTGACACGCCCCCTGCAATGCAGCTTTGACGCTCATTCAACACTCTGTGACGTTTCCAAAGTCTCTACGGTGGAGAAAAGCCATGCAAGCCCGCTGAACCCTCTGAAAGTAGCTTTGCTGACCAGGACCGAATTTGCACCCCCTGCGCACCAGGTAAAGAGGCCACAGGATCGCAAAATAAGCGTAGAGCAGCGCGCAGCGCGCCATCGTTGAGCTGCGTGGCCGTTTGCAGAAACCGTGCGCAACAACGCAGCTAGTATTTCATGGTTAGTCTCCTGATATCTCATCGTTGGCGCAACATTATACAGCTGAGTAGGGGCCAGTTGCAAGGCGTGTCACCACTGGCGCGCTGCGCCTCTTCATTACCGGGGTGCACTGCCTGGCCCTGGGCATGTGTGCGTCATCAGGGCCTGGGGCGTACCCGCTTCCCCTGCAGCTCCATCCCGTGTTCTGATGCGCTGAGGGACCACCTTGAAATGAGCCTCCATCGTGCATGCACCCGGTCTCCAACCTGATGCACCACCCAAAACCCCTCCCAGGCGCGACCACTGCCAACCTGCCCTACCCCTCTATCGGACTCCCACATCCCACCGCACCCCGCACCACACGCCCCAGGCCGACCTAGGCGCAGTTGTTACCGCCCAGCGAGCGCCAGGTCATACGACTCGAGCACGCGAATCGCCTCCTGCATGAGAAGCTTCCGTTCCAACCGCGCCCGCAGCGCAGTCTCCCGCCGCTGCCGCGACCCCTTCACTGTGCCCAGAGCGCCGCCGCCGCCGCCGCCGCTGTTTGGCGCGCCTCCGCTTGCGAACGCGGCCGCTGGCCGTTGGAAGTCCAAGAGGTGGCCTAGATCCGCCTCGATGCTCGTCGGCAGCGCTGCCAACTCCTCCCGCAGCCGCCCCCTCAGCGCCGCCACCGCCGCGCGCTCTGCTGGCACAGCGGCCGCAGCAAGCGGCGCCGGCGGCGCCCGGCCGGACTCAGACCACGCCTTTGCGGAGGCCCAGCCAAAGAGGCCGCCGCCGCCCCCGTCCTCGCCGGGCGCCTTGCGCAGGGGCAGCGAGAGCAGCGCGGCGCGGCGGCGGGCAACGGTCAAGGACACGGAGCAGATGGATCCGTCGTCTTGGCCGCTGCTGTCGCCGGCCGTGCCGAGCGGCTGGATGTCGCCTGTCGTCAAGTCTCCCTTGAACCCCGCGGCCTGTGGCCCAGGCAGGATAAGTGCGTCGAAAGGAAGTGGGCATTTGGCGGGACAGGGTGTGCGCATGCGCGGGCGCAGAGCCAACGTCGCCTTGAGCAGTCGCGTTGAATGGCAAGGCAGCCTATCCATACCATAGGCGAGTATGAGGTCCAGGACGGCATACTAGAACATTACCAGATGCATCAGAGCAGACGTTGGGAATCAAAGGGAATCAGTCACCATCCCACCTCCAGGAGGCTGTACGCGTTGAGGCCATTCTGCTGCTGCTGCCGCTGCTGCTGCTGCCCCTGATCCGGGCCGCCCTGGCTGTCCGCAAACGAGACCCGGTCGTGGGGATTCCCATGGATCACAAACCCTGCGATCACCATGTGTCGGCCATGGAGGAGGGGGGGGGGGCGGGGGTGCATGAGACGCCACCATTAGCAGGACATGCACTGCAGGAGCAGGAGGGGGGGCTAGAATTCCTGGCGAGGGGCGTTCACCAAGGAGTAGGATAAGGACACTGTTGCGCGGTCGCCCACTCCTGGAGCCATCAAGGGCCATAGGATTGGATGTGAAAGCATCAGCCTCGCATGACCCAGGGTCCGAACGCACAGTCAGGCAGCGTCACTGCACAGCGAGTGTGTTGGACGCCCACACGCGCGGCGGCGCTTTTCTTGTGGCGAGATCAAACGTGACAGCGCAAGTCAGGCGGGCCCTCAAGCACAAGACCCCACACGCGCACCATAATCTCTGAGCAGCATGGAGTTGGGCTTGTCCTCCCCATACGTGATGAGAGCCTCCTGGCCGGCGGCGATGGCCTCGACGGCCCGCAGCTCAAAGCTGCGCCAAGCGAGGGCAAGGCGCATCGCAGGGGCAGGGAGCAGAGCGCGTCGGCCTGGGTGCTACGGCGGGTTGGAACGTCTGTCTACCGCCAAGCAAGGCAGGAGAAGGCAGTCGGGGAGCGGACGGAAAATGACTTTTCACACAGACAGAGGAGAGCCAGGCGGCAAGCTGCCGTGGCGCAGCGCAGGCCCCGGCCCCGCACGCGCCTGCGGCGGTCCCTGCTGACGCAAAAGGTGGTGTTGTGCTCGTTGCCGCCGTGGTTGGCCAGCTGCGAGGGGTGCGAGCGCCGCGGGGAAGAATCAGGGGCCCAGCGCGTCCGCGACCCACGCCGCCAGCCCCGCGGCACGGAACAAAGCACGGCCCAGCGCGGTGCGGCCCCGCTCGACGCTGCGCCACTCACTGCTGGCGGCATCAGGTCATCGGTCGGGCCGCCCCGCTCGCGGTGACGTGTGTCCTTGCTACGCCGTCTTGCGCTGAGATGCATACCACCGCCCCCCCCCCCTCCATGTCGCGGCCCCCCGATCAGGATGCAGCACAGCAGCTTGTGACAAGCCGGCCGGCACCTACATCACAGTAAGGCACCATCAGCGTCAGCGCCTCCCCGTTGACGTCATCGGAGAAGGTGCGCGACCTGGCAGTTGAGGGGACAAACACGTGCTGGATCAGCAGAGTGAGGACGCGCGGTCCCATGGCGCGTGTCCACGCGTGCAGATTAGCCACCCTCGGATAGGAAGAGGACCGGCCGCTCAGGCTGCCTTTGAGAGAGAACCACAGGCAGGGCGCGAAAACTGTGGGGAGGAGCGGGCAGCACAGGCTGGCCGCGGCGCAGCGGCGCGAGCAGGGCGTGCATGCGCTGTGCGGTCGCGGCGGGCTGCGGCCCGGCGTCGTCGGCCGGCCTGTGCTGCCGGGTCTGCCTGCGCGTCATGCTACCCAGGCGGACCACCTGCGGCCGGGTGCATCCAGGGGCGCACCTGACCATGCTGAGGGCCCAAAGGGAGGTTTTCAGGTCACGGCTGAGGTCCAAGGACGCCAGCTGTCCCACCGCCTTGCGCCGCCCGCTGGCGCTGCTGCTGCCAGCGGGAGCCGTGCCGGCCCCGCCGCCGCCGGCTGACGCGAACAGCTGCCGGTGCAGGTGCGACGCCCTGCAGGGTTGGGCGCGACACATGATTGTTGGCAGAAGCTGCGCAGATGGGTTTCGGACCGCTGGCATCTGCCGGCGTCGGTCGGGGACACCTCGGTGCATGCATCCGCTGCGCATGATGCTGCTTGGCTCCCACTCGCCCGCGGCCCTGACGCTGCACAGCCGATGGGCGCAAGAGAGCCCACCAGTTGGCCTGGATCTCCGCCTCCCGCTTGAGATCTGCAAACTGGAGCTCGTCCATCTCATCTGGCCCCTGGAAGTTGAGCAGGCACGCCATGTCCTCCTCCCGCGGCAGCAGGGCGAGGTAGCGGCGCCAGAGGTAGCCCTTGTGGCGCCGCAGCCACAGCAGCCACGCGGCCATGCGCGCGTCCCAGCGCTCCTCGCCTGCAGACCAGCAACAGTGGGAACGTGGGGAGGCGGTCAAGGGGGACCTGGGCAATGCGAGCACGGGCAGGACTCAACAATGACAGGTCTGGTGGGGCCAGGGGCGCCGCGATGATGGTGGGGCCCTGTCGCGTGCAGCTGCTGATCAGGCTGTGGGCTTGGACAGGATGCACAGTAAACCAGCTCTGCGCAGGTTGGAGTTCTCCTGCCGTCACTTGCAGGCGGCCCGCCCTTTATACGTCCCAAAAGCAGGTCCAGAGACCCTGCCGGACCTTGTATGAAGTCAGCCAGCTCGGGCGGCATCTCCCCGTGCCGCTCCTGCCACTCGCGCTGCTGCCGGTCACTGAACACGCTGATGCCGCCCAAAGGGTCGTCACAAAGCACCAACGCGTTGTATATGGGCACAGAGGCAATCGGGCCGCGCGCCACGTCCGCCGCGGCGACGAGGCCGCGGCCCAGGGGCGTGGTGCGCACATTTACGACGCGCGGCGTCTGCAGGAGCTCGGCATGTGTTGCTAGCTCGTCGTATACATCTGTCTGTACGCTAGAGGGCACGGTCGCGCGCGTCTGTAGAGAATTTCTGCAAACTCTGAGGTTGTGAACATTATTCACAGATCGCGCGTTGAATAGCAACCCGTTGGCCCGCATTTTGTTGAGAGACAATATCTTACTGCGCCAGGCTGGCTGCTGATTTGGCAACGTCCAGATCATGCCAATGCGGTGTCACCTGTTGACCCACCCACCCGACGCACACTGCCACCACTGCGCGCTGGCTGCAACCCTGTTCAGTGCAGCACAGCTGGGCACACTTCCATTCAGCTTCCCCAGATTGCAAGGGCGTGCCAATGATATGTTGCGCTGCATGGTGCAATGCTTGGGGTGACTCATGTCAGAGAAGACCTGTGAGCAGGATAAAATCAATCGCTGCATCAAGCCCAGAATCGCGTAATTGCTTTACAAAACAGCTTGAGTGACAGCAAGTGATGCAGATGCAACCTTCAGGCTGGAGGATTGTGCATGCAAGACCCCAAACCGTTGGCACGACCGTTCGAGGCACTCCTCTCAAGTAAGCGCTCATCCACAACGGCTCACACAGAGGGTGGCATCCACGGCCGCTAGGCGAAGCCGCCAGAAATCGCTGCTGCCGCTGCAGCTGCTGCTGCTGCTGCTGCTGCTGCTGCTGCTGTGGGTTGCTACTGCTGCTGCTGCTATTGCTGCTGCTCTTGCTGCTGCTGCTGCTGCTGCCCCCCCTCCTGCCGCCGCTCCCGCTCCACCAGCTCCTCCAGGGCGTTGAGAAAATCAGTCACGCTGAAGCCCTGCAGGCACCAAGGGCAGATAAAAACGATTTTTTGTGCGGCGAAACCGCTTGTGTCGCCCCCGTGCGCAGCCGTCCAGCAGAAGGGGTTGGTGTTGAGCTTTGCACGGACGCGGCCCCCTCCCAGACCACCCAAAGGAAAGCTTGAATTGAAGTGAAACTGTGCAGATGCAGCAACCAGGGGAGCCTCCCAGGCCCCTGAACCCGTCGCCACACCGCCGTTGTGACCACCTCCCCGTCCCCCTCCCCGTCCACCCACGACCACCGCGCCCGGCTCGCGCGCCCACCTCGGCCCTGAGCCCGAACTGCGACAGGTCCAGCTGCCCGGTCTGCAGCGCCCCGCTGAACGCCGCGAGCTGCTGCTGGAACTGCGCGCTGCGCGCCAGCTGGCGCAGCTCCCCCAGGGAGCGGTGCTCCTCGGGCAGGTGCTGGCCCAGACGTTCCAAGACCTGGCCGGGCCGCGGGGTCGTGTGGGTGGGCGGATGATGAGCGGCAGGGGGGCCGGGCGGCCAGGCTGTGTCACCGGCTCCGCACACACTCGATCGGAAGGCTCCAGGGTGTTGAAAGGAGGGGGCGGCGGCGTTGCACGTTTGATGCGACGTGGCGCCGGGTGGCGTCAGCGGGGCCGGGCACGCGGCAGGGTTGAGCGCATGCGGCTGCCAGCGCGAGGGCAAGAGCGTTGAGTGCGCGAGACAGCGCGCCACCAGCCCCCCGCCGCAGTCACCTCGGGGTCTGCCAGCAGCGGCGCCACCACCTCGGGCCGCAGCACGTCCGCCAGGCTAGGCCCCGCCGCCGCGCCGTGCCCGCGCGCCGCATGCTGCTGCCGCGCGAGCGCCGCCAGCAGCGCGGCGCCGAGCGCGGAGCCGGCGTCCTGGTGCGAGCCGCCGGCCCCAGCCCCTGCGCCAGGACCCGCGGGCACGCCCCTTGCGATGCCGCTGCGGGGCAGCGTGATATGGTTGGCTTTCAGATTGTCAGCTCCATTGAAATCGAAACTGACGCTGGTGCTAGCACCCATGGCGGCTGCATGCATGGAGGCACGGGCACACCAGTTGCATGCGGCAGGCTTTCAGGGGAGCCGAAGGGCGTTTCCCAGGTGCGCCGCACCTGAGCATCGCGGCGAGCTGTGCAGCAGGGTCCCCCTGTCCCTGCCACGGCTCCTGGCCGGGGCCCTGCGGCACCACGCCCACGGTCTCCCCAGCCGGCATCGTCAAACCGGCCGCGGGGCCGCTGCGCGCGAAGGGCGGTCCGACAGGCCCGGCGGGGTTGCAAGGGGTGGGGCGTGGGTAGGGTTCCGAGACTGCTATGCTCGTCGACGGGTCAGATTTTCAGACCGCTGCCTCTTTTGGGCGCAACAAATGCGCTGGCCGGACTTGTGGCGTGCAGCACACACGCTCTCCAGTGGGTGCCCCCCACCATCCGCGAGCCCCTCTTTTCACTAGCTGGTCCGTCTTCCCTCAGTCACTCAAAAACAAAACCAGACACACCCACTGACATTACATCGCCCTGCTCTCCCAGCCAGGCCTGCGAGCTCACGTGGCCAGCGCGCCCCTCAGCAGTGCGTCCCTCTCGGGCGCGTCCCCCGCCTCCTCATCCATGACGTCATCGCCGTCCTCGTCAGCGCCGCCGCCGTCCTCGCCCAGAGGCGCGTTGATGGCGGCGTTGATGCGAGAGATTAGCGCCGCATCGGCGTCGGCGGACGCCTCTTGGAGCCTGGACGCGGGAGGGGGCGGAACAGGTCTCGTGCGATGCACGGAGCGGGGACGCAAACATGCGGCACAGCAGGCGCACTGGCAACACAGGCGCACTGGTTGCCTGCGGCGTGGCCATAGGCATACCCATACATGCGGTGTTCTGATACAGCGTGAGCATGGATTCTACCAGAAAAACATGTTTCTGTCGGGCTCGTTTGAGAATTTGAGGGCGGCCGCCCGCTGGTTGGGGATCTGCGCTCGCGACCGACCGAAACAGAGGGGACGCAGCGCATGTGCGTGTGGGGACATGGTTCCGCAATGCTGGAGGCGCACGAGACGCTTCGAGATGGCGGCCACTTCCAGCAAAACACTGGCGCCTGTGGCTGCGATGTGGCATTGGTGCCCGAGCATGCATCCGCGGCTGCTGGTCGGCGCGGGGGTCCGCTTACCTGTGCAAACGTGGCCTCCTCAGGGAACAGGATCGCGTCATCCTCCGCATCCTGCTTGACAACGCCTTCATCACTGCGCTCCGCCCACATCAGATGCACCAGGCCGTCCTCCGTCTGCGGGGGCCAGGGGGCGACACCGCAGCGTCACATGCAGCGCCAGCAGCGAACCGTGTGCCGTTGGCTCATTGACGGCAGCAAGCGCATGAGCTTTCACCGGGCCGCAGATCTGGCGAGCTCACCCTCACGATGCGGATCATTCCTTTGCGCGTGTCGGGCTTGAGCGTCTTGCCCTCCCGAAGCAGCTTGCCGAAGCGCCCCTCGCATATGAGCCTGGCGCCCGCAGGCAACATTCTTATTGCGTTGATTTGATTCTTAAAATGCGTTTTTGCTTGCCGTTTGCGAGCTGGGCCCCAGATCTACGCCCACGACACCTTGTTGTCACGAGAGTTGCAGGACACAAGCGAGCAGCTCAAGATGTTTGTACTTAGAAACATAACTGTGAGCAATGCCCTCACCCAACGACTGAAGGGCTTTGCATGGCTCCACAATCCGCGCCTGTCTGCACGGGTGCTGCCAGTGGTGACACCGGTATTCAGGACGCATTTGCCTGCTGGATCTGTGAGCAGCTGTCAGATTCAAAGGATGTTTCATAGGGGTATTTGCAAGGAAATTGAATCGCAGGGAGGTGAGTATAAGTACACCATGCCAACCACACCTCAGCCAGGCACCATGGGTGCTGTACCAACCCAATGGCAGCGTGACCAGCAGCCGTGGTAGGTACGCTCTGCACGGTGCAGTGCAGCATGGCCGCATTCATCAATGGCGCGGCTGTCCGTGCATCCGCGCCGTGCGCAGCAATCAGGTCAGGGGTGCCGGCTTGCTTTGGCAGCAGGGACATGGACGTCACCCAAATCAGGCGGCGTGGAGCAACTCCGCTTGCCCATTTGACAAGAGCCGCACAAGTAAAAAAAGGGGCGGTGGGGGCGACGGCGCGCGCGGGTGTGAGCGTGAATTCGCTAGGCGCGGCGCTTGCACGTGCTACAGGCGGGCGGGCATCACGCAGCCAGGCCGGGGGTGCTATGGAGGACCAGGCAAGATACGACGTTGCATCAGCCCCTGTAGCCCGTTAGGACTGGAGGTAGCCTGTTTATCACGACCGTCGAAGCATACGAGCACGGCCTCGCAAGTGCAACACATGCCATCCCTGGGCTGGGTCCACAGCCCGTGCCCGTGCCGAGCGCGCGCAAAAGCGGGGCAGCAGGGGGCCAGACCAGTGAGCTGAGACGCATGCGGGCTCTTTGAAGACAGCGTTATGTGCAATGGTGGACACGCTGTCGCACGCAGTGCGCCGCAACGCTCAGCACACCACGCCTAGTTGAGTGGCATGCGCGAAAGGCCGCAGCCGAGGACTAGCAAGACTCCCAAAGCGCAGGCGCTGAAGGCGTGCCCGCGAGTCGCCACCCACCCGCTCAGAAAAGCGCCGCGATCGCGCGCCCCAGAGGCGCAGGCAGCCTGTCCCAGACCGCGTAGAACGCCAGCATGAACCGCCCCCGCGGCCCGTCCTTGGCGCGCCGCACCGCGCCGAATACCTCCCAGTCTGCCGCGCCCGGCGGAAGGCCGACGGCCGCACGGATCTCGGGGTCGTGGGGCCGCAGGAAGGGGTTGACCGCCAGCTCGTCGCCCAGCAGGCTGGGCAGGGTGGGCTCGCCCTGGGATGTAGTAGATGTATAGGCGGCGGTGCGATGCGCCCCGAGGCGAGCGAGCAGAGGGTGGGCGTGCGCTCGGCGGGGCAAGCGGGGGCGTTTGGGGTTCGCAGCGCGCTGCGCTCTCTTTGCTAGTTGCAGCGCGGCAGTGATTGCTCGGCGCGATGGCGGGTATATGCGACGCTGCTGCCCAAGGAAGGTGGGGGATGCTGGGGGTGTTTGGCAGTTGCTTTTGTGGTGGACAAGTGCGGCTGTGATGCGCGTGGGGCGCGCGCACCCTGGCGCGGGCCTCCTCCACGCGTGCCTTGCGTTCCAATAGCGCGGTGTTGGCGGGGTTGATCCCCGCCGCAAAGTTTGCGTTTGACGCGGTGTACTCGTGGGCGCAGTACACCTGAGGAACGGCAGCACAAAGAAACCTTTAGCGCGTTGTTGGCAGCGATGCACAAGGCAGACCAGCAGGATTGATAATGACAACACAGGAGCAAACAATAGATCGCAACAGACATTCACGTCGATGGGGTGCGGCATGCAATGCAGCTGGCACAGCAGAGATGTGCCCGCAGCGGCTTTCCGCAGCAAAAGCGAGGGGTTGCCGGCTGGTCTCACCCTGGTCTCCTTTGGCAGTGATGCCAGCTTTGACAGGGAGCCCCACATGGTCTTTGGGTCGCCCTCAAACAGCATGCCACAGCCAATAGAGAAGAGTGTGTCGCCTGCAGACGGCATGTGAATTTGGAAGGTCGTGTCAAGTTTATGGTGGTGCTTTTAGCTGCTGGTGGGTTGCTTGGCTGGTTGATTGGTGGG
This sequence comes from Monoraphidium neglectum, assembly GCF_000611645.1. NCBI lineage: Eukaryota > Viridiplantae > Chlorophyta > Chlorophyceae > Sphaeropleales > Selenastraceae > Monoraphidium > Monoraphidium neglectum. The sequence goes on from NW_014013619.1 coordinate 26,932, forward strand.
TGGGTTGGTAAGTGGGTTGACGGGTTGGTTGGTGAACCAGTTGGTTGTGCGCGAGGGGTTCATAGATGAGCCGAAGGGGTGAGATGAATGGCAATCCCAAGTGCAGTAGGTCGAGTGAGGGCAACCAGCGCAGCTGATGTATGCGCGCAAGCAGTGCGGCTCGCGGCAGCAGGGCAGCCCCAAGGTGCTGACCTTGCGCAGGCGCATCCGGCACGCGGCTGGCAGGGGCGCGCCGCAGGTGGTGCCGGATGCCCTGCCAGCCGCGTGGCCCTCACCAGGGAACAGCGCCTCCGCCCGAGGGAACCACAGGGCAATGTGGCCGCGCGTGTGGCCAGGCGTGTCAAACACACGCATCTCGAGGCCGCCAAACTGCCACGCGTCGCCGTCCCCCAGCTGGACGTCGATCCCGGGGATGCGGCGGTGGTCCGCCCTGGGGCCGACGACCTGGCGCGGGTGCGGTAAGGGGCAGGGGTGGCCCGCATGACAGGCGTCGCAGGCCGAGCAGGGGGGGACCGCGGCAGCCGGCGGAGCGGCCGGAGGAAGGAGTAGGGTGGGTTGGGCGGGCTTGTTTGCACTGGACAAGGGCGTGGATCCAGCAGGCGCCGCTGCATGGTGAGAATCTGCCGCGTGGCAAGTACGGTTCGAACCCAGGCGCAGTCCGGGGGCGACACACCGTCGTGCAGGCAGGCGCCACGAGGCTGGAGCCCTCACCTTGAGGCCTGGAAACGCCTTTTTGAGGTCGAGGTTCCCGCTGGTGTGGTCGAGGTGGTGGTGCGTGTTCAAAATATAATGCAGCTCGCCCCAGCCCCTGCCGCAAGGGGCGCGGCCGTGGGCGCGCCACAGGCGTTTCTGGCGGCGGCAGTAGGAGTGGCCAGCCGCGCCGCCCCGTCCCACCAACCACAAGGCGCGCATGCGGGAGAGCTAGCACAACCGCATCGCAAGTCATAGCAGGTTCAGAAATCAAATGGGAAGCATTGACAAGCACCCAGGCCGGCCGCGTTGCACCCACCGCTTTTCCAACTCTGCAATTACAGGGGGTGCCAGTGCAGGGTCAACCGCCGCGGTGCGGCCGCTGGCCGGCTCCCGCAGCAGCCAGATGTAGTTGTCAGACAGCACTGGGATGATGGCGACATCGAGCGTGCCGAGTGGTGGCGGCGCCGCTGCCATGCGTGCTGACACCGCGGCACGCCGAAAGCCAACGCGGCGGCACGCGCAGCGAGAGCGCCTCGCTACCGGGAGCTCATGCGGCAGCGAGCCGCGGCAGGGGATCGGGGCTATGATGACTTGCTTGTGATGACAAGAGAAGCACACGAACCTTCAATTGCATGACACAATTGAACACGACAGTTGGGAACTGCAGTACGGTGACAGCATCGAGATCTGCAAGCACAGTTACGTTATATCAGGGTATCAACTCTCAGGCGAAGCCCGACCAACTAGGACTGCGCGGAGTGAACAGATACAGCTCCACAGCACCGCGCCTCATCATCGGCAGTGGGAGGACGCTTTCACCGACAGTCACGACGAGCGTGCGGCGTCGCTCGGACCTGCCCCGAAGAAAAGAACGGTTCAGTCGCCCTCACCGCAAAGCCCGGCCCCATGCCACCGCCAAGCGTACGGCGGTCCCTGGTTTTCCTTCTGACCGGCCTCGCGCTCGTCGCGAGCGCGGCGGCGGCCGCGCCGCCGCTGCTCAGGCGGGCGTCCATTGCGGACGCGTCCACATCCGCCGCCGCCGCCGCCGCCGCCGCCGCCGCCGCCACCCGGGCGAGCGACTCGGAAACCAACGGCCTTCAGCTCTGCCTCGAGTTTCTGACCAAGCACATGCCCGCCAGGGACAAGCCCCTCATCTCGGACCACGAGCTGGTGGCGACCGCGGCGCTTGCGCTGCGCGCGCGCCGCGGCGCAGCGTGGGCGAGGGCGGTGCCCCTGAAGATATTTTTGAACGACGTACTGCCGTACCGCCACCTGGACGAGCCCTATCAGCCGTGGAGGAAGCTGTTTTTTCAGAAGCTCGCGCCGCTCGTCGCCGGCGCGAGCAGCATCACAGAGGCCGCGCAGGTGCGTGCAGGCCGGCGCGCGCA
>NW_014013619.1:29991-51309 GCF_000611645.1 Monoraphidium neglectum
GGGGGGGGGGGGGCGGGGGGAGCGGGGGCCGCGGCGGGGCCGGGGCGTGGGCGCCGGCCGCAAGAGGCCGGCCGATATGATACCAAGCCGCCGGCTATCTCGGGCGACTGATCAACGGGACGGCGTGATGGATCGCGCGTCTCGCCACGTTCGGGCTGCCGCCACCAACTGCAAACCGCCCTCCTTCCCCTAGCACACACTCATGCGCCGCCCCGCCTCCCAACCTATAAACCCCCCAGATCATAAACCGCGACGTGTGGGCGCTCTTCTCCGACCCCCCCATCCACTTTGTCCCGGACCAAGCCCCCGAGATCCTGTCGCCCGCCCAAGTCATCGCGGCCGGCTTCGCCTCGTGCTCGGGGCTGTCCATCTTCTTGGCCAGCGCGTGCCGGGCCGTGGGCATACCTGCGCGCGTCGCGGGTGCGCTGCGCACGCTCTGCACGCTCTGCACGCGTTCTTGCCCTTTGCTACCTCTCCCTCCCCACGCTCGAGTAGTGTGCTCTGCCTGTCGTCGGACTGCCAGCGCGCACCCATGGACTGCCTCACGCCGCGGCGCATTGCAGCCGTGCCCTGCGCGGGCGGCGGTGGGTTCAGCACGGGCCTGCACGCGACAATGACCCCAGCTTTATGGCGGCCACCACCAAATCGCCAGGCACCCCCAGCTGGGTGGAGGACCGGCGGGATCTTTCCAAAGGCGACCGCTTCAACAACCACAATTGGGTGGAGGTGTGGGACGGCGGCGCCTGGTCCTTCACGGGTGCGCGCGTGCATGCGCTAGAGGGCCGGCACGCATCGCTTACTTGGGGCCCACCCTGTTTGGAAGCTGCGCCGCGCGAGCACGCCTGCTGGACCTCCCCCCGCGACGAGTGTAGTGTGCGCAGGTCCAGTCGCAGGCGTGCGAGCGGCGCCAACGAGGAACGGGTATGGCCAGAGGCGACGTCCCATTCCGTGCCAGCTGCGGAGGCTCCACAAACCCTGCATTGAAAGCGGCCGGCCGAGCTGCCACTCTCGCAAAGCAATCCAGCATTTGGGAGCAAACCCCCTTTTGGACCAGAGATCACATACACCTTGTGCTCCCTCCCCTGACCCCCACACCCCCCCCCTCCTCCCAAGCCGGCCCCAATGTAGTGTTACAAACCCACTGACAAAGCCCAGCCCCGGACTTGATCTAACCAGGCCACACGAGCTCCTTTGACAACCCTCTCGCTCCAAGCGCACCCTACAACTCGTCCCACCCTATCCCACACCGACAGGCGCCTGCGAGTACCGGCCAGAGGGCCTCAACCGCACCTGGTTCTTCCCTCAGCCCGCCAAGAGCGCGCTGCCGGGCAGCACTATGCACGCGATCTACGCCGCCTCGTACCAGACAACAGGTGCAGGGCGCCCCCCACCTTGCACAGCCCTTCACGATCTGGGGTGCACGCCAGGACGGGGCTTGGTCTGGGGGCAGGCCGCGCGCGCGCGCTGCCTTGGCTGCAAGCATGTCGTACGCGTTCTGAGGCATGCATTTGGCACATGCCTGGGCGCCTGTGTGGCCGCAGCGCCGCGCACACCCTACTGCTGTCACAAATTTGATGCATACCCTAAGCAGCGAACCAACCACAACCGGGAGTACGACTCAGGCCCATCCTGCAATCTACTTGAGTGGCACCCCCAACACACACCCATCACGGACACACACACACACGCACGCACGCACGCACGCGCGCGCGCACACACACACACACACACACACACACACACACACACACACACACACACACACACACACAAATTCCACTGCGTGGAATCATTCGCGCTCGTCTCCATGGCGCAGGCTTGACCTTCCCTCTGGCGTGGGCTCCGCAAGACCGGGAAGTCCCCGCTGTGGACGTGACCCAGGGCTACATCGATGCAGAGGAGCCAGGACCCCCCAGCTAGCATTGCAGCCAGGCCACCGCAGCAAATCATGCCTCGGCCAGCCACTTCCTCGAGGGTGACCCTGCACCACTGCGGCCGCAGCCCGCAGTTCTGCCTGCACCGCAGCCCAGGCAGCCGTGCTGTCGCCAGCCGGTGGCGGTGGCGGCGCCTGGCTAGAAGGCGGCTTTGCCCACGTGGACCCTCTCTGCCAGGGTGGTTGATACCCCTTAACGCAGTCGTGCTGTCGCCCCTGGAACCGGCTGTCCTAGACATGCTTGCACTCAATAATAGCAACGCCCACGCAGCCCACCTGATCTCCGATTGATTCAGGCGTCCAAGCGCTGGCAAAAGCGACTGACAGCAGCTGTGGCACCAGCTTGCTTGCAGACGCCAAAATGTTTATCACCTCTCTCGCACCAAACCCCTGCGCGGCTTTGTACAAGCCAGGGCCATGTACAAAGCCAGGCGTGTCCTTGTGATCGCATGGCAACCCCGCTTTGCTGCAGCTGAGCGGGTTCTCTTGACTTTGCGTTTTTCCAGCACCTTCATCGCACAACAGTTTGGGTAACTTCAAAGCAAAAGAAAGGGTGTGTCCTTAAAAAATTGCAGTGCAAAAGATGTCGTTCTGTGCAATCGCATCAGGGTCAGATCAAGGGGAGGTCTTTCAGGTTCAGGGGTGGGCGTGTCGCATCTTGTCCGAATGGCGACTTACCTCGCTCTGCGTCCCTCTCGCGCAACTTTCTGGCAACTGCGCACGCTGGAAGCCAGGGTATGTTGCTAGTTTATTAGCCTTTTTTGGACTTCATTTGAGTGTTTTTTCCTGCATGCGCGCACGGGGGGGATGAAGGGAAGGGTCTATTAGCGGTAGCAGCTATTGCAAGCCTGGGCTTGCTTGCTCCTCCTGTAAAGACTCGGCTGAAGCTGTCGCAGATTTCAAGCCTTGAAGTGTCAACTCAATTTATATCCTGCCAGAAGCCAACACATGCACTATCTTCTTCAAATTGGTTTGCGTGGGGTAAGGTGGCTGAGTGACTGGGATGCTGGGAAAAATATAGCCAGACGTTTGCGGTGGTGGCTGCTTTGCTTGCATTGCAGCAGCCACTGTGGTGCGATTACATGGTCAGAAGACGCTGATGCACTTCACCTGGAAATAATTGCATTTTGGGCCACCAACGGCGCCCTGGACAGTGTTTAGGAGCAGACCAGCAGCGCAGGTTGCGCCGCCAAAGCCGCCGGCAGTCGTGTTTACGAGGGCGCCAGTCACGCTGTCGCTCCATCTCCGGCGCCAGTAGCATTGTTCGCTTTTCTACCAACCGCACCAGTCACCGACACCGGTGGCAGCGCCCTCGACAAGGCCGCAAAACGCAAAGCCGGTGACTGTGTTGGCGGCGCGAGCACCAGCGTTGGAGGTGATGCCACAAGTGCCGCGAGCGAGGCCGTTGGCGGTGCTGCCAGTCACACCCCCAGCTGGCTGAGGCGGCGGCCGGCAGGTCCGCTGTTCAAGCCACCAACAGTGCTGGCGGTAGATCTTGCAGTGTTGTCAGCAACGCTGTCGATGTAGAAGGTGTTCGCGATGCCCCCGTTGGCGAGTCTGATTGTGGAAGTGGTGGCAGTTTGGCCGACGGAGTTGATGAGGGGCACCCCGCTGCCGCCGCACGTCACGCCCTTGACACCGTCCTGGGCGGTGAAAACTGCACCAACAGCAGCTGCACCCACAGGGCCTCGGACGGCGCTGAAGACGGTGCTAGGGACGGTGCCGGTGACTTTTGGCACACCACCAATTGTGCCCGAGGCGGTGTTGATGACCAAGCCTGCGGCGGTGTTCGAGGCGCCGCCAGTGAGGCCGCTGACGGTGCCAGTCGCACCAGTACGCTGGTTGAGGTTGCTGGCAGTGCTGGCGGCATCTGCCGCAGCGTTGGTGGCGGTTCTGGCGGTGGTGGCGGCGGCCGACGTCCCTGTGAAGATGAAGGTGTCCGCGGTAAAGATGGCATTCCTGGCTGCAGGATCGGTGGGGGGTACCCTGCTGCCATCGCACGCCACGCCATCCACTGCAACACCCGCCGCGCCCGCTGCGCCACTGGGGCCGCCTTGGGCGGTGGTGACTACAGTTTCGCCACTGCCCGCCGCGCCACCAACGGTGTTTGTGGGGGTGCTGGTGAGCACGCCCGTGGCGGTGTTAGAGGCGCCGCCGGTGATGACGCCGTTGACAGTGCCAGTCGTGCCACTCAGCTGGCGCAGCGCGCGGCGGGCGCTGGCCTCAACGGGAGGCATCGCCAGGCATAGCGCAGCCATGACCGCCGCGGTGACGAGGGCGCGGCCCATGTTGGAGGGAGATGTCGTACCCTGCCAGATCATGTAGTTGTGGTGGAGGTGAGCAGAAAGGGTGGGTTAAGGAGGTGAATGGGGGTGAGGGGGGTCAGGAGGGCAGGGCAGGCACCATGCATCATGGCCCAGGTCGGTGGGGCTCAGCACTGCCGGCCACGCACCTGGTTGCTGGGCCCCGTACAGCTCACTTTACACAATAAACAACAGTTTTTCCGTGGACGCCGTAATCTAGCCGCTGCCAGCATACGCACCCACCTGATGTGGCCACGGAGCGTAACTTCTACTTTTGGAGATCGTAGAGGGGTGTGAGGAGGGTGGTTAGGGTGATGGAAAATTCAATAATGTTTTTGCGGACTGCTGAAGTTCAAGCTCCTGATGCTCAGTAAAAGCGGGTGCACACCCCGCTCCTGTTTTCAACCTCAACCACGACACGGCTGGCACAGGCCCCCTAACACGGGATGCCGCTGCAATTGAGGTGGAAACAACCTGTGGTAGCAATTTGCCTGGCCCCCCGGCCTCATCCCACAGCCCCTTTTGCACAGGGGCCAGATGTACATCGGGCGGGGCTATGACACCTGTGACTGAGTGACATCAGGACGCCGCAGCAATCACGCCCACAGCGCAACAGTGATATGGTTTGTACTTGAAAGCCAGCACAGCTTCACGGAATGGAAAAATTTCACATCATCCTACCAAGGCAAGCCACGTACGGCATTCATGCTGGAGACACTGCCTGCGTACGCGTGGTCGGGCGCGAGCAGCAGGGCCACCATGATTATTGGTGGATGGTGGGACAGGAGCTGCCGTGCCAGCTGCCAGCACGCCCAGGTCAGGCCTGTGCTGCTGAGCATTTCAAACCACTTACATGGCACAAACAGGTTTGGGCCATCCCTACCTGCGCCGCTTCCTGTGCTTGGGGCTGCGATGCAAAGGACCTGGCAACTTGTCACCAGTCAGCCACGGGCAGATGGATTTGCTCGCACACATTAGGACAGGTGCTCACCCCCTGTCAACCCGACCCCTGATGGTGTCCAGGCTGACTAAGACATACACCATTGGTCTTGCCCTTGATTGTCATGAGGCGTTGTTGCGAGCGGGCACGTGCAGACAATCAAAGTACACCTCAACTACCTTGGAGTCGTAGTCGGCCGTCACCGTCTCACCGGGGATCCGAAGGAACAAGTGCGGCAAGCAGCAGAGTGCACAAAGCGAGTGGGGTATCCCTGCCCGTAACCTTTCCACTGTACTTGCACCACAATCACCAGACAACTAGCATCTCAAAAAAGCGCTGCGGCTGTCACACACCTCCATGGGTTGTCAACCGTGGGATGACCGACATTGGCCGCCACCAATCCCAGAGACCGCGCACAAAATTTGTGACAACGCAAGCAACCATAATGCTGAAGCTTCATCTCTGCTCGCCGCCTCGGCACGATGTCACCTCTTGCCAGAGGCTTTGATCCTCAAGCAGGTGCCACTATGCCCAGAGCCTCGTCGTGCATGCCTGTGGCACACGTTGAGTCCCAACACGTTGAGTCCCAGCCCGCCCACCCTACCCCCCTCCAATATCGCCCCACTTCACCAGCCTCCCCCGGACCCCTCCCCCCCACCACACACATAACCACGGGGGATGGGTCCCCCTCCCCTTTGTGTGTGTTGGCGACCAGATGTTGAGCCGTTCACCGGCCAGCTGGGATCGTCGACCTTGAATTCCATCGCAAAAATGCTTGTGTGATGCACTGTTTATCAGAGGCCCAGAGGGCTGCAGGAGGCGGCGCAGCTTGGAGCTGTGCTGGGCGTGCAGTTGAGGGCGCAAAGCACCTGCTGAACCGGAACAAGCCGCACGTTGTCCGACATCCATCTTTTCACTAAATCTGTATGCCGAGTGACCTTCCATGGCCTTCCCGCGTGGCCGCCATTGGCCGGATAAGGCTTTCAACGCATGATTTTATCATTTATCTCGACCCTCCAAAGAATTTCGCTCAAGGCCGGCGCCTGGCTGAGCCGCTAGGCGGTGCCCTGTACGCGGGCGGCCCCCGATACCAAGCATGGGGACCGGGTGACGTCGCAGGGGTCAGAGGCTGAGAGTGATTACTCCCCCCCCCTGAACCATCATGCTACCTACAGCATGGTACCCCCTGCTTGATAAACCCCGCAAGGAAGGCAAGGGATCCAATTCCTTTACATGTGCGTGCACCGCTGTCCCGCTGGCATGGCCCGATCGCCGTTTCACGAGGCGCGAGTGATTTCACGCGTGGCAGGCTCCAACTGAAGGCACTGGTCGGGGCCCTCGGCACCAACCTGCATCATAGGATGTGTTGTGTGCTATATTGATGGCATGTGTGTTTCTCCCGTGGCAGCATCCCCTTGAAAAGTAGCAGAAACAGCATCCCCTGCTGGTGGCACCAGGCAGCCATAAGGCAACCGCTGGCCCGGAGCTCGCGTCAAGACTGACTGACGTCCCTAACAGTTTGCCGCCTTGCGCCGCTGCGCAGTACCCATGCCTTCGAGACCCAAGCAAGCCTGCACTCGCTGCACGGCGTGCTTGCCGTGGGCATGCGATGGCATTCACGCAGCTGTTCAAAGTGTTGACGCGATCCGCAGGAAGGCTACAATAGGACGGCACAGATATCCAACGTTCTTTATTGTTTGCTCAAAACGCGGTCGCTGTAGTCGGCCTTTCAACACGGCTCGAACGTCAAACATTCCGCATCTCTGGTGGCACGCGAAGCACTTACGTGAGCCACCCAAAGCTTGGTGACATGTAAACTTGACAATTCGCGCCGGTATCAGGGCTTCTCATGCGCAGGGTTCCTGTTGAGCACCTGGTGACTGCAACGGCCGACAGCTGTGCCAGCGGGCCTCCCCTCTTCAATTGGGTGGGGGCCCAAGCCTTTTAGCAGACGGTCAGCTCAGCCTTCTCCCTTCTGCTGGTCAGGGCAGTAGCACCCTCACACGCTCACGTCAGCAGCCACCCGTCACACCGCTTCCACTCACCCCTTCCCCCCAATGACTTCCCCCTCGCCCTTCCCGGCCCTTACGCATCTCCCTTGTCTCCCCCCCCCCCAGTCCCACTATGGCCCGCCACTCGATGGCGCTCGCCGCCGCCATGGCGGTGCTGCTGCTCGCAGCGCCGCTAGCCGCAGCGAGCGTTGACGCAGAGCGCACCGGCCGTGAGCTCCAGCAGCTCGATGGCATCCCGAGCGGCAGCCTCTTGGGCGGCCTCATCAACACAGTGAATGGCATCCTGAACTCCCTTCAGACCCTCAATTTGGGGTCCACCACCCCCATGATCCCTGTCGGCGGCCTATTTAGCGGCCTCCCGGTCCTGGGCGGCACCAACAGCACTGGCCTCCTCAATGGCATCCTTGGCCCCGTCGCCGGCCTCCTTGGCTCCAACTCTACCGGGCTCGTCAACACTCTCACTGGCCTCACCGGCGGCGGCCTCCTGGGTACCGTTACCGGCACCTCTGGCGCTACCGGCGGCCTCCTGAGCGGCCTGACGGGCGGCCTCGCCGGCGGTCTCGTTGGGGGCGTCACCGACGTCCTCGGCAACATCCTCTCCGGCTCCACCTCCGGCCTCCTGTCCGGCACCGTCGGCGGCCTCCCCTTGGTCGGCGGCCTGTTTGGCCCCGTCTCCGGCGTCCCGGTCCCTGGCGGCCTGCTCAACAGCACCCAGCTGAGAGGCCGCCCTGTCGTGGGCAGCCCCGTGGGCAACGTCCCTGTCGTCGGCAATGGCGGGCTCCTCACCAACCTCCTGGGCCTCGCGTCCGGCGACCTCCTGGGTGGCGGTGGCCTCAACGCTGTCCTGAACGGTGTCCTGAACAATGCTGTGGGCCCCGTGCTGGAGACTGCGGCTGGCCTTCTGCCCGGCGTCACCAACGCTCTCCCCCTGGGCATCCTTGGCGGCAACCAGAGCTTCATCCTGGCACCCACTGACGCCTCGTTCATCGGCGGCAAGGGTGCGCTGCTGTCGAGCGTGCTGTCCCTCAACCCCAACGCCCTGCTCTCTGTTGGGGGCATCACCAAGCTCCCCGACATTGGCAACATCACGGTCGGCGTCGATGGCAGCTTCCTCTACAACGGGCCCAACCTCAACGGTGAGAGCAAGAAGACCACGCGGGATTGGTATGCAACATCACGACGGTAATGCGCATCTCGATGACTGTTTCAAGCCGAAGTGACACGCTGCACGAGGCTCTGTGTCTCCCTTGCAGTGTGTTTGTGCCATCGTCACAGGCAACACCTCACCACAGCGCTGAGTTGTGGCCCCCTGTGCTCACCTCTTCCCCGCAGGATCCACCAGCGTGTGCATCCAGGTCACCGACCTGCTATCCACCGCCCCTATCTGCATTGACCTAATCCGCAACCTGCAAATCCCCGCCGTCAGCGGCATCCTGCCCCTGGTGTTCAGTAACAAGACCGTTATTGACCTCAAGGGCGGCACCAACTTCACCGGCAACCTGCTCAGCGGCGTGATCTCGCCCAACCTCAACCTGGGTGGCATCCTCAGCGTTGCGGGCCTCGGCGTCCTGCCCGATGTTGGCACCATCAACATCAACAAGGATGGCACCTTCACCTTCAACGGCATCCTGAACGGTGGGCGTTGAGGGCGGCAAGAAAACAAAGAGCTGAAATGGCTGACAGCCTGCCACTGCCAGCTTGTTTCTGTCAGCATGTGCCCTGTCCTGCCTTGCCTTCCAACACGGCATACCTTTTTTCAACTCTTGACCTTCCACTGACTGGACCCTCGCTGTTGCACTTGCAGGCACCACCATGTTCTGCGCGGTCGTCACCGACACGCTCTCGACCCTGCCGCTGTGCCAGACGATCTCCAACCTGCTGCCAGCTCTGCCTGAGATCCCCCTGCCCGTCTGCCTCCCCGGCTGCCTCAACGGCGGTGAGCTGCCATGACAGACCAGCTGGTTTTGCTGACATTCTCAGCTAGCCGGGTCCCTCAAAACAATGCGGCAAAATCATGTATGGCAATCGCTCCCTGCCACTCGTGCACGTCTTGGCAACCGCAAAAACAATGATCATGCACTCCCTCCCAGGTGTCTGCAACGGCCTGCTCAGCTGCAACTGCACTGGCACAGGTTTTGCGGACAACATCTGCTCCACCCCTGTCAGTAACAACACTGTTGGTAGCAACACCACTGTTAACACCACCGTCCGTGAGTGCACATCCCTAGGATTTGGGTTAATGATGGAGCTGGACAAGTACAGCAAACAATGAGCTTTCAATCATCACCAGGATGTGCTTGAAATGAGTGGTGATCCTCAATCGACACCCAGTGCCCCACAATCTATGCCATCGCATGGACGACACCAGAAAAACGCTTGACTCAACATCCTCCCTCCTACCTCCCCTCCTCACCACAATCTGCAGCCCCGGCAGGCACCACCCCCGATGTCACGTTTATCTGCCCTCGCGACGGAGTGTGCAAGATTGCCGCGCCCGGCGTGCTCAAGGGTGCGCCCGGCCCCAACGGCTTCGTGGTTGCCTCTTCCTCCAAGCCCGGTGTGGGGACGCTCGGCGTGACCTCCGATGGCGCTATCACGTTCATCCCGCCGCTGTGAGTGCTGCCTAGTACAATGGGAAGAATTGTTGGCTGCCAAATAGGATGGAACTGCATGCACGGTGACCAGGGCTTGGATTGTAGAAGTCGCCTTGCCCACAATTTGCAGGTTGTTTACTCTCTTGCTTTGTACAAAACCTCTTTTGATGCAGGGACTTTGCCGGCAATACGACCTTCACCTCTCTGGTCACCAACGGCACCCTGGCCAAGAACCTCTTGATCCAGCTGTCCGTCACCGACCCCGCGCCCCCGGCCCCCACCGCTGGCGACGACACGTTCAACTGCCCCTTCAACGCTGACTGCGTGATTGCCGCGCCCGGTGTGCTCGCCAATGACGCGACCACCAACCCCGGTGGCAAGGTTATTGTGGTCAGCAACACCGGCAATGTCACCGTGACCCCCGCGGGTGCCATCACCCTGAAGCTCGTCCCGTGAGTGCGGTTGATCTTAAGATCTGGGCTTGGTGTCATGCTCAGACCCCCCCCCCATCGACGTCAGGGTAAAACACAGGGCATGGGCAGCGGCTTTGCAAAATTATTCATGTGGGTTGCGCCTCATGTGGGGCCTGACCTCTGCACCCACCCACCCTTGATGCTTGCCCTCCTCCCTATTCAGGGGCTTTGCTGGTGACGTGGTGTTCAACTACACCATCGACGACGGTGTCTCCATCAAGCCCGTCACTGCCAAGGTCACCCTGGTTGTCCCCGGCTCCGACACTGCTGGCGGCGTTACCGCTGTTGCCAACAGCTTCCTGCTGCTGGTGCCTGCTGATGGCACCGCCAACAATGCCAGGTGCCCGGACCCGACCCCCGGCCTGGCCGAGATTGTCAACGCTGCTGTGGCCAAGATCAAGACCGTTGCCGGCCTGACCAGTGTCAATGGCGCGTTCTCTAGGTGTGACCTCCTGGACCAAGGCAAGGTTCTGGTCACCATCATCTTCACCATCAATGCCCCCACCGCCGCGCCCATCAACACTGCTCTGGCCGGCATCAACTCGCCCCCCGTCGTCGGCACTGCTGCGGCTGGTGACAACATCTGCACCTCCACCCTGCTCGGCTCGCTGTGCAACGGCACCGTCTTCACCGGCCTCAAGGTCACCGACGGCTGCGCCACGACTGCGCAGCAGTGCGTCCCCCAGACCCTGCGCCAGAAGCGCTGCGTTGTGGACGGCCCCGCCATTGGTGGCTACACGTTCATCCGCGCGGCCGGCCGCGTCGCGCCCTTCGTCGACGCGAACGCCGAGATCGTCGCGACCGACGGCGAGATTACCGCCGACATCGGGGGCGGCCGCCGCCTGCTCCAGAAGGTCCGCCAGGCCACCTTTGAGGCGTGCTGCGTGAGCCCCAAGCAGAGGGAGCCCCCGACCGGCACCGCCTCCACCTGCAAGAAGATCAACGTTGGCAAGAAGTTCACCAGCCTGGCCCGCTTCAAGCCCACGACCTGCAAGTGTGCCAACGTCCGCGAGTTCGTCCAGGGCGCCATGTGAGTAGTGGATGTGCATCAGAGGCATGGCGTGTGGCACGAGTGCAAGGCTATGTTGTAGGGCCCAGCAGCTGGATCATTGCCGCATGTGGCCGCTGTTCAAGGCCTGGAATTTGGTGGATGCTGTAAAGGGGTGAAGAGACCACGCGGCAAGCACTGATGGCTACCCCCCTACGCACTCCACAGGACCACCAAGCTGCCCAAGATCAATGTCACCCATATCCCGGCCAACTACCCCTTCAGTGTTGGGTTCGCTGCTAAGGTGTGTGGTGACCCCTCCCCCCGCTGTTGTATGGAGGCTGGACCCTTGCAATGGCAAACGTGTTTCAATTGACTTGTGCATGCATCGGCAAAGCAGCCCTCCGGCTGCTCGCAATCATTATTATATGCCCAACCCCTAACCTGCTTTACTCCGACTTGCTCAGGTGTGCGTCCCCAAGCCGACCAAGAGCAACCCCCTCAAGTGCACCAACAAGTACCTCACTGCCGGTGCTGCCACCGCCACTTGTAACAACGGCACCCTGGGTCTGGAGTTCGAGTCGGTGCAGCGCTTTGTCATCGGTCGCCAGCACACCGTCATCGCGACCTGCACCAAGAGCAGGTGTGTGGTGCCCAAAGTTGGCTGGTATTGAGGCGCTGCTATGACTGGATGACGAGGGCAATTGCCAGATTCGAAGCACCCCCATTGCCACCTCGCCTCCTTGACTGGTCGAGGTGACCGCAGCAGCTGTCGGAGATGGGAGTGGCCACTGCAATAACACGCTTCTGACCGTCCACCCATTGGCCCTTCCAACCATTTGCTGCAGGTTCAACGACATATCGTCGTGCGCCATTCCCAGCGACTCCACCGTCACCCCCACTCTGTCCGGTGGTGTCAAGATCACCAACAAGGACTTTGACGCCGGCTGTGTGTGCAAGTCGACTGGCCGCAAGCCGGTGCTGAACCTCATCACCACCGACGTCCTCGTGGGCCAGCAGTGCCTTGCATAAGCACTGGCGCAAGCTGGGCGACCCTGCACCATCAACGCACATTGCCACGAGCACGGGCCGGGGGCGGCCGCCTGCATAGCGGAGGCCAGGCACCCCGCCCCGTGCGGCGTGCATGTCCACGCCGCGGTGGCGGTCGCCAGCGCGCAGTTCCAGGCCCTGCTCGTCAAGTCGCTTTGCGCCTGCGGGAACGGCCTCGCAGATGCGTGGTGCGGCTTCGTCGGGCACGCGCCTGCCCTGCTGCGGCGCTGCGACGCGGCAATGTCGGAGCTCAATCGGCGGCGGGCGCGGGGCCTGCGGCGGTGCAGCCTGCGGCAGGGCAAGGGGCGGTCGGGCGCGGAGGACGCCTGGGCGGGCCAAGCAGCAGCTGCGGAGGACGCGCGCGCCGACGGCTTGCACGACATGTGCGTGGCTCTGCTCGTGATCTTGACCAACTTCCTGCTGCTGCGGGCGCCAGATGGGGACGAGCGGGACTGGTTGTGACGGCATCCCCGGTCAGCGGCAGCGACAGCCTGGGCCCCGCTGGCGGCGGCGGCGGCAGGGGCCAATCAGGGGGCCCTGGCCATGGAGTTGCAGCCGGCAGCCAATGGGACGCCCTCGCCGCGGCTCTCGCAGAGATCGGCGGCTGCGCAGAGCTGGCCACTCGCTCGCGGCTGGCCCTGGCGGTGGTCGAGGCGCGGAGCGCCGTCGATGTGGCGCGGGCGGCGCGCGGCGGCCCCGGCGGCGCGGATGAGCGCGCGCAGCTGCTGTTGGAGTGCCTGCTTGCACGGCAGTTGGAGGGTGCGGCCATGCGTATCATTTTGTCGGACGGCGGCGGGCGCGGCGCATTCGGGATCAGCGATCTGCGGGCGAAGCTGTTGCGGCGTTTGCAGCACCGGCGGCATCACAATCACGCGGAGTCGTTGCCGGCGGACAAAGCATAAGCAAGCAGGGTGGCAGCTTGGGTTGATCCAGAGGCGCGGGCCGAGAGGGTTGCGCGGCAGCAGCAGCTGTTCGATCAGCAGGAGCAGCAGCCCGTTCAGCAGCAGCAGCAGCAGCAGCAGCAGCAGCAGCAGCAGCAGCAGCAGCAGCAGCAGCAGCAGCAGCAGCAGCAGCAGCAGCAGCAGCAGCAGGAGAAAACTGAGGAGGAGGAGACGGCAGAGGAGGCGGCTGCAGGAGGAGCAAGCTCAGGCGCGCACAGACAGCGGACAGGGAAAGCAGCACCTGCTGTTCAACGGCATCTATTTGCCCTGGTGCGGACCTTGCCCAGCCCCGCGCTCGGCATCAATTCGCCACTATCGGACAATCAGAAGTGCAGCGTCTCCCCAGCAGCCGGCCGCGCGGGGTCTGCCCAGCGGGCGCCCGCAGGCTCGCTTGTCGCGCCGCGCCACGGCCTGGCAGAGATGCGTTCGATGCCCCCGACCGCCAGGCGGGCGACCTTGCCCGACTGCAGCTGATTTTGGAGTAGAGCGATTGGGAGGCGCGCGAAGTCAAAGGGGGCGCTGGGGCGCATTATGAACCCATCAGCCCCCCACAACTGCGTGGCGAGGTCGACAGGCGCAGCTCGCCGCGCCATTGCTGCGCGCTTTGCGGCAGGGCGTCCGCGCAGGGCGCGGCGCTGCGGCGCTGCGCGGGGTGCGGCGCGCTGACGGGTGTGCGCTACTGCAGCCAGGCCTGCTGCCGCAACCACTGGGTGCGGACGGGGCACCGGCAGCAGTGCGAGCAGGCGCAGCGGCTGCTGTGCAAGCAGCGGCAGCAGCAGCAGCAGCAGCAGCAGCAGCAGCAGCAGCAGCAGCAGCAGCAGCAGCAGCAGCAGCATGAGTGAGAGCAGCAGTTGCTTTAGACATTGTTTGAACGGGGCCCTGACATACATGTTGCTGTCATGCAGTGCATCTCCAGCCTGGTCATCAGCGTGCGGCCGCTGCCGGAATTGTACATGGGTCCAGATTTAGCCAACAGCATGCTTGGCTTGTGTCGGCTGTGCAGACAGTATTTGTAGTCCATTCAAACCTGTATTGCTCTCTCACTTGTGAATCAGTTGTGAGTCAATGCTGTTGTGGGAGACTGCCCGATTTTTGCGTGCCTGGTGCCTCATTACTATAGGGTTGGCTCCTGGAGCAGGAGACCACGCAATGTGGTAACAATTCAATTGAAGATGTGCAACAGGCAGGCCAGGTGGCAGCAAACCTGCCAGCTCCGCGGGCATGCAATGATGCACGCAGCAATAATTTCAAATCCAGGGGTAACAGCAAACAGCGCGTCAGAATGCAACAGGACGGTGAAAAGCGCCTGCGCTGGTGGGGCATGGGCCAAGTCCTCGTCACAGTCCCCTAGCCTGGACAGCCAGTTCGACCTCGGCAAACGCGATGAAGCTGCTGAGACAAAGTATAGGATTGTTACAAGATCCCGCGGTCGCCCGCTCCTGGAGCCATCCAGGCTCATGGGATATGACTGGGTAGCATCAGCATTGTGTGACAGAGATTCAAGGGGCCACGGTACAAAGAGAGGCTCAAGCAGCGCCTGCCAGCCAGGTGCACATGGCACCAGCGCACCTTGCTACAATATCACACAAACAGTGTGCAGTTGGTACAGCCGCATGCGACGTCGGCGGCAAGTCGGCCCTGCGAAGCATCAAGCCGGTCGAATCATTTCGAAATTCAGGTCAAGCCTCTTGTGACTCAAGCCGTTGTGTATCAAGCTTGGGCCACCACCAGCCCCGCGCAGCTGCGCCAAAAGCAACGACGGGCAAGTGCAAAGCCCCAGGGTGCGCCGCTAAACACAGCATTGCGGATCACCGCTGCACTTGCTTGTCAATCGCGCTGCGCCACCCTAAACAGGTGGCATGGGGGGGGCATGCGTTACTACTCAAAGACCCTCAGGAGGGAAGCGCAGCGCAAAGCTCAGCAGCAAGCGGCAAAAAGAGCCGGGAATGGTACAGCCTAACGGGACGGGACGCCTGCCCGGCGCCCGGCGTTTCGCACGCCCGGGGCCGCCGGGCTGCAGCAAGCGCGCTCCTCAGGCGCGCCCTGCGCGCAAAAAGTGCAACAGCAACAATGGCAGTGCACTGCTGAGCGTGTTGGGTGCAGGCAGAGCCGCCCTGCCTTTTGCTCCCTCAAGGTGTGGTGCACGCCAGAACGATGAGCGCACACAAGAGCTGAGCTTGCTGATGTGCTGTCATCAGGCGAGAGCAGCTAGACTGCTGACAGAGCGCGCCATTGTGAGTGTGTGAAGAATGACAAGGTCACAGGTGGAAATAGGGATAGGGGGATGATAGTGGAGTCCGAGGGATTGGACAGAATGGAAAGGACCGGTTTCAGCAAGCCAAGGAAACGTAAAAGAAGTGTAGACACAATTATCTCGAAGCCTTGACTGCACTCGGCCGCGATTTGCAGCAATCCCTGAAACATGCACTGCGGTTTTCAAACGTGCCCTGCACTTGTGCTCGCAAATCCTCCTGTATTGTAGTCACTGACACACTCATCTGAACCTTGAGCACAGGGTCCAGATGAAAAGGTGAGCTTTACACGCCTATCATATAGTCTGATGGCTCATCACGGCAAGCAATGCCAACTGCGCTGAATAACCACCCCTGCCCAAACCCAGTGCAGCACCCCCCCATACAAAGCAAAAGGGGTACTTGGAAACAAATACGCATGAATGTTCTGAGAAATGTGTGAAAGGTATCCGTGGGGCGCGGATGTAATCAACCTAGATGAGAAATGCGCCACAATCAGGGTTGCTGCGGGGCGCATGCGCCTCAAGGGCACCAGAGGGACCGGGAGGAGACTTGCCCTTGCAGGCGTATCTCTGCATCCATGTGCGCGCACGCGGTCGGCGCTCTGTCGGCGTTCGGCGCATGTCGGCACAAGCCGCTGACGAGCACAAACATGCTCGGCGCGCGCTCGCCACCACGAGCCCAACCAATGATGAGGACAGAGCTAGGACACAAGGGCAGTCATTTTGCCATGAGCGCACGCACAAATTCCCCCACGCCATCAAATGCGCCCGCGCCGGCAGCCACGCTCGCCAAACACCCGCACGGCACTTAGTCACGCAGTGATGCGTGCAGCCGCATCGGCCCGGCGAGCTGTGGGCATGCCCTCGACAGCGTGGCGCGGTTCAATTCATTCGCAGAGGTGCATGCGCCACCTGGGTGCAACAGCAACCGCTGCATAGTAAGATGCAGGAATATCCGTTCCAGCTCGTGCATGGCGCTGACGCCGGCGCATCTGCGTTTTGCGTGCAGCCCAGACGTGCCAGTAGGATGCACAAATGCTGCACCAAGACCCAGGTGCCCCGTACATTGTGTGGGCGCGTATGTGTTTCAACTCAGGCTCCAATTGAAAAATAAAGTTTGTGGGCAGCGCCTCAAGCTGCGGGACATTCGCGAGCACAGGAGCCGGTGCTGCAGTGCCTGTACATGAAGGGCGCGCGCGCGCGGCGCGCCGTCGGCGCGGCGCTCATGCGCACAGCGCTGGTAAATGGGCCCTGGCTGAGGTGGTCGCGGTAGCGGTGGCTGCCTGGCTGCGGTACTGATGATGGGCGCGCTGCAAGTCACAGGGTGCAAGTCACGCCATTGATCACCATCGTGGCCTGGTTGGCTGCAAGACCAGCCGCGCCCGCTGCGCCGCTGGCGGCGTTTTGGGTGGTGGTGGCGACGGTTCCAACAATGCCGGTCGCACCACCAACGGTGTTTGTGGCGGTGTTGGTGAGTATGCCGGCGGCCGTGTTGGCGCCGGCGACGGCGCCTGTTGCAGTGTTTGTGAGAGCGGTGCCTGCGTCCTGCACACTGGTGACTGTTCCCTGGGCCGTGTTCACCAGAGAGCCGGCCGTGGCAGTTGTGCCAGTCGCGGCATTCGTGGCAGTCGTGATGAGGGCGTTTGTTGCGCCACCAGTGGCGGTGTTGACGGTGCCAAGCACCCCACCCAGCTGGCGCAGCGCGCGGCCGGCGCTCGCCTCGACGGCAGGCGCTGTCAGGCACAGCGCCAAGACCGCTGCGATCACAAAAAAGGCACGGCCCATGTTGAAGGGTGATGAATTGGCCTGCAAGGTTATCCAGGTGTGATGGAGGTCAGCAGAGGGGGTGGGGTGAGGAGGGGAAGGGGGGTCGGGAGGGCAGGTCCCAGCAGGCCGACAGCGCACCATCACGGCTCCGGTTGGTGGGCCTCGGCACTGCCCCCCATGCACGTGGTTGCTGGGGACCGTACAGAATAACATCGCACGAGAACAACTCCAAGGACGCCGATTTCGAGACGCTGCCAGCATATGCACTCACCTAATGTGGCTGCGAAGGGTTTTCTCCTGTGAAGATCGTAGCGGGGTTTGGAGAGGGCGATTCTTACTATGATCCAGCTGATTGTGGCTTCCCTGCTGACGTGCAAGCTTGAGATGCTCAGTAAACAGTAAACACCCCGGTCCTAATTTCCACGTGAAGGCGGACGCGGCCGGCGCAGGCCCCGTAAAACGGATAATACTGCTACGGGTACGGGCAGGGATACCCCGCTCGCTTTGTGCACTCCGCTGCTTGCCGCACACTTGCTCCTTTGATCCCCGGTGAGACGGTGACGGCCGACTACGACTCCAAGGTAGTGAGGTATACTTTTACTGCTACAAGCGAGGTGAGAATAACCTGTCCCAATAGTTCGCCTGGCCCCCGGCCTGGTCCCACAGCCCGTGGCTGTGACACCCATGGCATCAGGCCGTCGCATCAATTACTCCCAAAAAAGCACGGCGACAAGGTACTGGAAAGCCACGGCTGCTTCACAACACATACAATATCACCTCATTTCATCAAGGCAAGTAATACTGCATTCCTCCTGGAGACACTGCCTGCCTGAGCGAGTCCGAGCGACAGGGCCCCTTGTCTTACGTGATGATTGGAGGATGATGGCACAGCAGTTGGCGTGGCAGCTACCAGCATGCCCAGGTCAAGCCTGTGCCGCTGTGCCTTGCAAAGCAGTTGTATGGCACCAAGTTCGGACCATCACTACCTGCGCCGCTTCGCACCCTTGTGGCTGCGATTCAGAGGGCCTGGCATCGTGTCACCGGGCAGCCACGGGCAGGTGCATTTGCTCACACGCATTAGGGCAGGTGCTCACACGCTGCCAACCTGACCCCCCCTGACGGTGTGTGGAGGTGCGGGCTGACTAAGAAATACTTCAGGGGTCTCTGCACTGCAATAGAAGTATACCTCAAATACCTTGGAGTCGGTAGTCGGCCGTCACAGTCTCACAGGGGACGTAAAGTGGCAAGTGGGGCGCAAGCAGCAGAGTGCTCAAAGCGAGTGGGTTATCCCTGCCTGTACCCGTTCCACCTGGACTCCGAAGTGGGGCATCCTAAGCAGATGCCACTTTGCCCAGAGCCTCACCACGCCTGCCTGTGGCACGGTTTGCGTCCCAGTTCGCCCAGCCTACCCCACCTCAGCGGTCCCCCGCTCCACCAGCCTCGCCGCGCCCCACCCAGCCTTGCCCCACCCACATTCCCCCCCATGGGAGCGAACTTTGTATGGGGGGAGGAAAGACAAGGGATGCCTGCGCCTCCATCCATGTCTGGTGGTGATGCCATTCAGTGGCCTGCTGCAGTTCTCAAACTTTTGAGTCCATCGCAAGAATGCTTGGGGGATTCACTTGTTGTCAGAGGCTCAGAGCGCTGCAGGCGGCATGGCAGGTGTGCCGGGCGTGCAGTTGAGAGGGCATAGCGGCCGAAGGATACGCGTGAAACGCCATGCGACAAGTCGAGACAGAGCGACGCTGAAAGCATCCAGGTACAGGCAGAGCTGCCCTCTTGCTCCCGCAAGCTGTGGTGCACGCCTGCACGCTGAGTGCACACAGGAGCGGTCACGAAGACTGAGCAGCCCGCCTGCTGGCAGTGCATGCGGTCGTGAGCGTATGAACGATGACGACGTCACAGCTACAAACCTAGAGACAGGGGGGTAATAGTAGAGACAGAGGGACGGAAGAGCATAGAAAAGAAGGACAATGACAACAAGACAAGCAAAGGTGACACACGCGCGTGTGCACATGTCGCAAGCCTTACCGGCACTCAACCGCAAACTGCAGCAACCATCTAAACACACACTCCAGGTCATCCTGCAGTCACTGATAGACTCTGTCAATGTATGAGTGAATATGGAGTACAGGGGCCGAGTGAAGATGAGAGCTTTACACGTCTACTATAGTTCTGACGCCTCGCCACAGCAAGCAGTATCAATCTGCAGAGTAACCACCCGTGCTCACGTCTAACACCACCCCATACAAAGTAAGAGCCCCGAAACGAATACGCATGGAACTCATGAAACAAGATGAAAAGGCGTCTGTGAGGCGCAGCTTGAATTAAAACTGATTGGCTAACGCGCCACGAAACAGGGCAGCAGCGGGGCGGATGCAGCTGCAGGCCTCTGCGCGGTAGGAGACTTGCTGGTACAAGCACATCTCTTTCGCCTCCGCGTGCATGAAGACACGCGGGCGCAAGCCGCTGACTGAACGACGAGACTGAATCGGCGTGCGTGCGCGTGCAGCAGGGTTGCCACGAGCCGAGCCGAAGTTAAGGACAGAGCTAGTACACAAGGGCAGTCGTTGGCCGTCGGCTCACACACAAATAGCCGCATCAAATGCCTGCGCCTGCGCGGGCAGCCGCGACCATCACGCCCACACGGCACCTTCTCATGCAAATGGATGCATCCAGCTGCGGCGGCCCGGCGAGCGGTGGGGATGCAATCGGCGGCATGGCGCGGTTCAGTCGTTTGCAGAGGTGAATGTGCCACCTCAATGCAACAGCTGCACTGTGAGATGCGGTGGTGCCCATCGCGGCTCGTGTGCAGCGCTGACGGCGTTTGTGCAGCACTGGCGACGACGCGTACGCAGCTGCATGCGTGCGCTCGCGTGCGGTCCAAATGTGCCAGTTGGATGCTCAACTGCTGGAACAAGGCCCGGGCTCCCCGGGCATTGTGAAGCATGGGGGCGCTTATGTTGTCAACTCAAGTTTCAATCGCATAACCTGCGTGATTCGTGGGCAGCGCCTTGGGCTGCTGGCTATTCAAAGACCAGCAGCCGGTGCTACGGTGGTGGTACAGGGCGCGCGGCGCGCCGTGGGTGCAGCGCTCACGCGCGCCGCGCTCATTCGGCGCTAGCAGTCACAGCGCAAGGCTTCCTCGCGCCGTGCCGCCTCGGTTGCGTTGTTCGCGCGAATGCTTGCGCGAAAGGGAGCCGACACCAGCCCATCTTGTAAAACAAGCTGTATTCCAGACGCGTGGCCATGCTTGTCAGCATCGCTCTTGTCATAAGCATAGTGCGGTCCAGACCGCTCGCGCCACCCTCCGCCAAAGCGGCAGCAGCGCCGTCCGCCGAGCGTGGCATGCGCGCATGGGCGGCGCGATCATGACGCCGCGGCATTGGCGCCGCCGTCGGCATGCGCGCGCCGCGCGGCGGGCGAGTGGACCCGGTCCGACGGCGCGCGCTGCTGGCACTGCGGGGATCTCGAACCTGGGGGGGCCGGTCCTCATCGCTTCTCGTACTTGCTGACAGAGAGCACCACCCATGTGCACAGCAGGAAGAACACGAAGAAGGCCCACACTATGGCGATGTTCATCCTGGGAGAGGGACGCGGGCGCACGGCAGACGCATTGAAGTTTCCGAGCGCGTGTCGCCGGGCGGCGCAGGCGCTGTGTCGCCGCTCGTCTCTGGCATAAAGTACGTGTGTGCGCCCTCAGATGCACGCGTGCCTCCCACGGAACCCAGCAGCAGCAGCTAAAGCGGGGCCTGCTGTCAGTTGAAAACACCCCAGAGTGAATAAACTGGGCCGGGTCACTCTACAAGACAAAACAGTGTGCGTAACATTATGTAGAGTGACCAGACCCGGCCCAGCCCCAAGCGTCCACACAGCGTGAACCCCTGCCAGCCCCGCCCCAGGGCTGGGCCCCCAGTCCATGGGCGCACCATATGGACTGCCCCGCCACCGCAAAGTACTGCAGCAGGGTCTTGCCCCCGATGAACCGCGGGTCGCGCAGGGCAAACTGGTTGACCATCACTGGGGGGTTTTGGGGGAGGTGGTGGGGCGGGGGGGGGGGGGG
>NW_014013619.1:52218-58641 GCF_000611645.1 Monoraphidium neglectum
GAGGGTGCGAGGCGCGCACGGACGGCAAGACACGGCCGGGCACCGGAAGATTGGGCGGCAGCGCGTGCGGGAAGGATGCGCCCAGCGCTCAGGGTCCAACGGGCGTCGCGCGCCGCACTCACGCGCTGTGAAGGAGTAGGTGAGCGGGTTGATGCGGCTGTACCACTGCAAATTCACGTTGTTGGCCAGGCAGATGCGCGCGCAGGGCGGGTCGCAGAGGGTGAGAGCGAGGCGGCTTGAAGACTGAAAATATGGAAGGATCAGGGAGGGTTCAGGGACCGTTCCAAAGCGCGTCTCCCGCCCGCAGGTCGCGGCGCGGCCGCCCCCGCGATACCCGGTAGGAGCGCGCAGAATTGTCTGCGGGGGCAGAGCTGCGGGGGCAGAGCTGCGGGGGCACAGGGAATGGCGGCGGAGGGAATGGCGGCGACTGCGGCGCTGGCGGCGGCGGCGGCAGAGCCGCGCTCTCACCCTCCACCAGACGGGTATGTTGTCGAAGCGGATAATGAAGCCGGACACAAACGTCAGCGTGGCCACGTAGGTCGGCAGGGCCTGGCCGGGGGCAGGGAAGTGGGGGGAAGGGGGGAGCGAGGTGTCGGAGTGATGGTCAAAGGGCCGGGCGAGGGGCGCTACGGGTCGCGGGGCGGCGCGGGCGCGCCCGCCGCGACGCAAGGAGGCGCGGGCGGCGAAGGCGGCGGTGGCGGCGGCCGTTGGGGGATGCTGGTGTGGCCACTCACCGCGTTGGCGACGTCTATGGTGGGGCACAGCGCTGAGATGGAGTAGGCCATTGCTGAGGAATCATGAGGGAGGTGCGGGCAAGGTCAAGAGGGACCAAACTTGAGGCAGGTGTGGCTCCAAGGGGAGCCGTGTGCACTGATCGCATCCTTGCGCCAACAGGCACCTTTTGGAACCAAGCAATCGGTCAAGTGGTGCGGGGTCACAAGCGGCAAGGCGGAGGGGCACCAGCTGCAGCCACCGGCACGGCCCAAGCGGCGCAGCCGGCCCGGGTGCCGCGTCAGCCAGCACGGCTAGTGCGGCAGACGAGCGTGCGGCGAGGCCGGAGGGCACAGGAGGGTGAGGGCTGGGGAATTGTGTCTTTTCTCGCTGCTCACTGATGCCGACGCAGAGTGTCGCAAAGTAAACCATCCAGACCACCAGGAAGCTGCCCTGCATCTTGGCCCCAAAGTACACGATGACCGCCATCATGATGCTGCCCACAATCGCGATGCCGATCTCTGAGGGGCGCATCCAGGGGGGCGGGTTGCGGGGGGGACGGGGGGCTGGACATGTAAGCAAGGTGTCAATATCGGCCGACTGTTGTGGATGGGGCATTTGTGGGTCAGGGGTAGGGCGGTTGAGGGGGGGGCTTGCTACCGTAATGTCGGGAGCCAGGTTTGCGAGTGGTCTGGCAGGTGACAGCAAAGCAAGAGGCCGGCAGGGACATCGTGAGCAGAGCAAGAGGCGGCGGTGCAGAGTAAGAGGCACGGTCAGCCAGGAGGAGCTGCTGAACGCAACCCTCGGGGCTGGGGAAGAGGGGCGGGGCTGCGATTGATGAAGAGATTGGTGGCTCTCATGGGGATCGAACCTCACCCTCTATCATCTTCATCATGAGGTACGTGGACACCCTGTAGAGCCCGTCGTGCCGCTCCCTCACAAACAGCGGCCGCTCTGCGAGGCGCGTCGCGGGCGTGGGGCCGGGCCACAAACGTCACGGAAGCGCCTTTTTGCCATCTGCCTGGAACTTCCCGGGGCCGTCCTCTCAACAAAGCAGCGCCCCGC
Source organism: Monoraphidium neglectum (assembly GCF_000611645.1). NCBI lineage: Eukaryota > Viridiplantae > Chlorophyta > Chlorophyceae > Sphaeropleales > Selenastraceae > Monoraphidium > Monoraphidium neglectum. The sequence goes on from NW_014013619.1 coordinate 53,995, forward strand.
CACAGGAGAGGGCCGCCAGGGCATCCCACACCCCCACCCCCGGCGGGCGGCTCACCCATCACGAGTGAGGGCACAAAGGTCGCGGCCCCGAAGGCGGGGATGGTGCACCACATGAAGAGCAGCGCGGCAATGTTCAGGTAGTTTTCCAGCGAAAAGTCCGCACCTGGAAAAGACAGGACGCGAGATTTGTGGTGCGTTGTGTGGTTGGGGTGACCGTGTGCGATTGTGGGTTTGATGGGATGAGGGGGGGGGGGGTGCGGCGTGTGGGGGAAAAGGGGTGGTGAAGGTCGTTGGGGTTGTTGTGGCCAAACGGGTCGGAATGGCAAGGGCGCATGGGGGCAGCCCGTGGCATTGACACGAGTGAGCTGGTGTGAGCAGGGTGTCTGGGGAGTATGGGCTGGCAAGCAGGCATGCTGGCGCTCGCAGGTGGCCTGACTGCCCGTCTGAACCGGCGGCGCAACACTCAGGCCCAAGAGGAACGCCCCGCCCCTCGCGGTGCGCGCTGGCACACGCAAGCGCCCGCCCACGTCACGCACAAAACTCCTGCTGCTGTTCAGCAGCTTGAGCAGCTTCGCCACCAGGCGCCAGGCCCTCCGTGCTGATGCTACGGCGCCATGCACTTGGTTCCCTTGGGTTCATATGCCGCGTCTCACCCATGCCCCAGAAGAGCGTCACCAGCAGCGCCCCCATGACGACCTTGTCCGCCAGCCTGGCGGCCAGGAATGAGGGGTCCCGCCAGTTGAGGAACGTCCGGTACTGTGAACAGGCGAGCAGAGGTTCAAGAGTCGGGTTTCAGGGTTTGATAGGGTGGGGCGGGGCAGGGGTGAGATGAGGGGGGGCGTGCTGTGCTAGCATTTGATGAGAGAGAAGAAAGGTCAAATTGCATCAGCTGTGAAGCAAGTGCAAAGGCAGGGGCAGGCAAGGCGCGGCGAGGGCGCGGCGCTCGGCGGCCAGGTGTTGATGGGAGGTGTGCGATGGTGACAAATGGCACGAAGTGCATGGGGGAGGGCTCCCAAGTGTGGCAGGTGCGGAGCAGGCGGTCATGGGGCTGCACAGCCGAGCAGCCCAAGCGACAGCGGCATCCACCCCTCATCAGAGGACAGGGGGGCATAATGCCCCTGCCCAAGTTGCACCATGCCACACTTACTGGCCAGCCAGCCAGCCGGTCAACTAGCCCTGCAGCCATCCGTCCATCCAGCCAGCTAGCCGGCCCGCCCACACCCCCCCCCTCGCGTCCCCCCCCCTCACCCGCAGCAGCACCCAGAGCGACCACCACCACGGCGTCACGGTGGCGTGCCGCACCGCCAGCTCACGCGCCACCGCAGACGGCACCAGGTGGCGCTCAGACACCAGCTGGGACACGCGCTTCTCCGTCACCTGCCGGCCGACGGCGGTGTGCGACGCAGACGGTTATTGACCAAAACGCTTGCCTGGTCACGTGACTTGATGAGGACCCCGTCCAAATCGTAATACCAAACCTCAAAGCGCCTCTGTGAGAAATCCAATTCAAGGTTGCACGCCGCCCCCTGCCGAAACCCCCCGACGACCCCAGCCTGTGGGAAAGGCCGCCCAGCGTAAACTCCCGAGCAGAGGCCGCCCGTTCGGGCATGCTCGTTTGGCTGCAGCGTCCCCGGCCCCACCTTTTTGAGCTCTGACGCCTCGTACGCATCCGCAAACACCGCCGCGTCGCCGCGGCGGTCCGCCAGGGCAAACAGGTCCACAAACCACTCCTGCGGGGGGCCAGAAGAGGGCCGGGTGCGTAAGCGGTGGCGGGCAGGGCAGCGCAGGGGTGCGTCAGGGGTGTCGTGATGGCAAAGCCAGGAATGCGGCAGTTGGCAAAGTGAGGGGCAACCCCGATTTCCGAAAAGAGGTGCACGGCGCAGGAGGCGTGTGCCTCATGCAGGCGGCGCGGACCGGTTCAACGTCCAGAGAGGCTGGCTGCGCCTGGCGAGGTGGGGTTGCGCCCTGTCTGCAGGGCCCAGTGCGGCGGCTTTCGACGGCATGCGCGTAGAGATGACAACAGCAGCCCATGTTGCGAGTGCCCCGACCTCGTGAACCACACAATAAGCAGCCAAAGGCAACAGGATAGAGCCAAAGCCGATGCCCAAGCGCACCACTTCGTTGAGGTTGGGTTGGTAGGAGAGGCCGCTGGTGTGCGCGGCCGGGAGCGAGCGCATGTAATCGACGGCGGGGGCGCCGCTGGCCCCAAAGTACACCAGGCGGCCTTTCACCAGCATCATCAGGCTGTGGGAGGCCCAGTGGGATGATATGCTTCAGCGGAGGCGCGCTTGAGGTGCAGTGACGTGTTTGATCGGCTGGAGCGGCGCCTGGGGCGAGCCCTCGCGCGCCGCATGCCGGGACGGGTTGGTGGTGAGTTTGTGGTTGGCCCTGCTGCCGCTGCCGCCAAAGCCGCCAAAATTTCATCAGATCCGCCAGCACACAAAGCGCAAGGCAGCCGAGCCGCCCATCGCGGCGCAGCGCGGCGCCGCGCAGCCACGAGCAGACCCTGAGCGGAGCGCGCCTGTCGAACAGGGAGAAGGCGTAGGCGGTTGGGGAGTGGATGGTGGCCACAATGGTGACGCCCTCTGACGTCAGACCCTTGACCAGGGAGATCACCTGCCCGAAAGAGGGGGGTCACAAGGTGGCATCAGGGCGTGTGATGAGGCCGTCACGCCTGCCAACAACAGACACAAGCTAGCGTGCTTCTCAAATCCATCTCCTAGTCCACTTAAATTTGCCTGGCATGCCCTCAAATCAACAGCTGTAAAGTCAAGCGATCACGCCCGCCCCATGCAGCGGCGCCCACCCCCCCCCCACCTCGTTGGCCGTGAAGCTGTCGAGGCCGCTGGTGGGCTCGTCCAGCATGAGGACGCGCGGGTTGGTGATGAGCGCGATGCCGATGTTGGTGCGCTTGGCCTGGCCCCCGCTGATGCCCTTCTCCAGGGGGTTGCCTGCGCGCAGGGTTGGTGGAGGGTGGTCAAGAACCGCGAGAGGGCAAGGCACAGTCAACAACCATTGGGAAGCGTGCTGACGCAAACCACGCAGCTGCCACGCGTATGCATATCGATGATGGCCGTCGAATCGCCCCTATTAAACGACACCGGGCAGGGTCACATACCACTAGCACACGGCCCCTGTCTCGGCTGATTGGCCAAGGCACAACAATCGCCACAATTACGGCGGATCATCCTGGGCAGGATACGGCACGCACCTATCTTGACCCCGCGGCACGTTGTCAGGGCCAACTTGTCCAGCAGCTCCTGCGCGCGCGCGCGCGCGTGTGTGTGTGTGTGTGTGTGTGTGTGTGTGTGTGTGTTTGTGTGCGCGCGCGTGTGTGTGTGTGTGGGGGGGGCGTGTGTGCGTGTGGGTGTGCGCGTGTGGAACGGTGTCAGGAGGGGTGATGGATTGTATCAACAGTAAGGGGGTGGGGAGGTCGTTGGTAGGTTTGATGGTTGATGGTTGGTGTTTGTGCATTTACCACCTGCACGCCAGCTGCATCTTGGGCGATGGCGAGAAGCCGGCGGGCGCAAGCGCTTCATTGTGCCGGCCGCCGCAACTGCCCCAGCGTGCTCGAAAGTTCAACTCATAGCAGGCCACGGCGCGCCGCGGACAAACAAGACGCGCAGGAAACAGACCTGCAGCCACTACACTCTCACGGGCCCCCTCCACTGCAACCGTGCGGGCGCAGGCATATAATCCATGCAGCGCGCGAAGCCGCGTGCGCGCCCACCTCCACCGCGTCCCTCTTGGCTGCGCGCCCCTCCTGCCGCGGCCGCGTGAGCTCCGCCGTGTACAGCAGCATCTCCTCCACAGTCAGGCCCGGCAGCAGCGTGTCAAACTGCTCCACCTGGGGGGACGCGGGAGCAAGGGGGCAAGGGGTGGGCAGGGGCAGGGCCGTGAAGGTCGGCAGGCGGGGTGCGGATGAGCAACGCGCGGCAGGAGTGGGGAATGGACGCGGCGATTTGAACGACCACCAGGGCGGCAGCTGGCGCAGCATCCTCGCGTCCCAGCCGACGGGGCCTGGCCCCACCCCGCTGCCGCCTCGCGCTGCCGCACGCCCCCTGATGCCCCCCGCCGCTGCGGCGCGGGGCTCACGTATCCGGTGTACCGCCGCAGGAAGGCGCGCGTGGGCTTGTTGCCGGCGAACAGGATCTCCCCCGTGGCGCGGCCCGCGGTCTTGCGCCCCGCCAGCAGATCCAGCAGCGTCGTCTTGCCGCTGCCGCTGGGGCCCTGGGAGCGACGCGCGCCGTGCGGGATGGGTCGAGACGGCCGGCTCGGCACAGGAATCAGCCCAGCGGCATGCGCGCCGCAGCACCAACCCGACCGCCCGGCATCAGCCGCAGACGCGCAGGGCGGAGCCCAGCGCGCCGCTGCCCAGCCTCAATGGCGCGCCCTCCCGCCCGGCCCCCACCAGGGCCCATGTTCCCAGGCGGGCGCCCGACCCCGCCCCTCACCATGAGCGCAGACATGGCTCGGGGCTCGAAGAACCCCGTAATCCCCGTCAGCAGGTTTATGGTCTCCCGCTTCTTTGACGCGTGGTTTGCCACGCTGTAGGTCAGGTCCTGCGGGTGGGGGCGCACAGCGGTCCAGCAGGGTCGTCTGCAGTGGGCTCCGCTGCCGCCGACCCCGCTACTGGCGGGTCGGCGC
>NW_014013619.1:58868-63507 GCF_000611645.1 Monoraphidium neglectum
GCGCTGGGCGACGCCCGCCTGTGCTGACCGCCACTGCTTTGGTTTTGGCAGCCCAAGGGGCGGGCGCCACTGGCTGCATGCGCGTCGGGCCACGCTGCCAATTAGTAATGGAGAGCTGCCAGGGGGTCAAGCAGCTGAAGCAAGGCGCCCACGGCAACACTGCACAGCTGAAGGCATAATGTACTGCACAGCTTGCATGCGCGTGCGTGCTTACACTCACACACACAAACGCACGCACGCACGCGCACCTGCGCACGCTCACGCACACAAACACACACACACACACACACACACACACACACACACACACACACACACACACACACACACACACCTTGATCGTCACGTTCATGCCGCCGACCTCCCCAAACGACTGCATGCTGTGAGGCTGTTTGAGCCCAAGCTGCGATTCGCTGCTTGGGCTCGCGCCGCCAGAGGAACCGCCAACGCCGAGCGACGCACTCGCCGCCCCATCAGCGAGTATGTCGCGCGCGACAACATGCTCGGGTGCTGCTTGCCGCTGCGTGGCCTCCAGCTCGCCCATGGGCACGACAACTTCCAGATTGCTCATCGCTGCCCCCGCGGACGGTGCAGCGACGCCGCTGGTATAGCGGCGCTGAGCTGCGTCGCCGCCGCGCAGGCGTGGGCGGCGCTTGCTGCGCCGCTGGGTGGGCGGAAAGCTGCGTCAATCGCAATGATTGAGTATAGGTATTGCTAAATTTGAAAAAGAGCGCCGGTGCCTGACTATAGTGAGACTGAGGGACGCGGCCGGATACGGGTGAGAGTCGCAGATCGACCTCGACGCGGGGTGAGAGATAGTCTATTGATATATTCTGGCCCTAAAAAATGCAAGGGGGCGAGCGAATGGAGCCACTCGCGGCCAGCGAGGGTCTCGACCACGAGAGCAGATGGGCACGGGCTGAGGGTTGAGGACACACGCACCCCTATATCACAATAGTGTTGATAATTTAAAAATGTATATGTCGTGCTGCAAAAGCGTAGCAGCCTGGCAATCACCTGGTCCGCGCTGCGCTGGCTGCTCGCATGTAGGCGTGCAGGCCGAGGTCACAGGAGGCTTAGTTATGGCTGCCCAAGGACCAAGCTCACACGCCTGGAGAGGGCTCATGCGGAATGTTCTCTTCTCAGATGCCTTGACTGCAAACAATGGGGTTCACGGGCCTTGATGGGCCGCCAACTGACAACCGCCACCGCCGGCTAGCGACATCCAAGTTTACACAATTGATCCTGCCAGTGGTCCTGCCAGTGTGGCAGCCTTGGGCCCGCCCGCCTGAGCCCTCGCAGCCCGCGCACTCACTCATCCCTCGGAAGCCCCACTGCCAAGGACCCTCATCTTGCCGCCGCCGCCGCGGCCCGCCTCGGCCACCTCAGCTATCGAGCCCCATTCGTCGTACACGCCGCCGAGGCCGGCCACGCCCGTGCCGCTGCTCTCGCCGGCGGTGTACGTGGGGCCGAGGGTCCTGAGGAGGTGCGCCACGACGCCCAGCACCGAAGAGGAGACCGCGACGCCCACCCAGATGATGCACCACCCGACAAGCCAATGCCCTACCTGCGAGGCCCAGAGGCGGGCGGGAGGGCATGAGTGTATGACGCACGCCGGCACGCACTGTCGACCACACAGATAGGGCGTCCGTCGTTGCAGCCGCAGTGCGTGAACCCAGGATGGCATCGCCCATACACACCTGGCGCGTCCGGTGCCCAAGACGGTGCAAAACCGCGAACTGCCATTTCCCCATCAGTTGCGCCTGCAACCGCCTCGGCGCCTGGCCAGCCAAGGCGGCATACAAACACAAACACACACTCTCACACCATCTTACGTTTGTGTGATTCAGCAGCGCGACGGTGGAGAGCACACACGCCAGTACCCAGGTCGCAGCTAGCGCCCCCTGCGCCCACGCCTCCACGCGGCGCCCCGCGCCCAGCCAGTCGACACGCCGCGCCTGCGCCGGCCACGCGCGCGTGTTTTGACAGGGTCACCAACACGGGGCCAGGGGGCAGGGCGCCCCCTGCCGCTGAGGGGATCCACATGTGCGATGCGGCAGTCGCTCAGCACTCGCACAGGCATGAGCCGCCGGCCACAGGATGGGCATCTGCAGGGCCCCAACGTGCACGCACGCCTGCGTGTCGCCCAACACGCGCCTGGGTTGCCGCCAGGGCAATATTGGCTGGAATGGGCAGGGCCACGATGAGGCAGGCGGCGCGCATGACGCCGACGGGGAGCCCCGCAGCGGCCTCGGCGACGGCGTCGACGCTGAAGAGCACTAGCACGAGCAGCGAGATGACAACCTGTGTGTGGGTGCGACGCACATGAGGACTGCAGATGACGTCTGGGGGTTGCGTGTGCCGCCTGGCACGGGCAAATGTCGAAGGCGCACGGCTTGCATGGCCAGAGCTTCAAGGGGGGCTCGAGAAGTTCATCTGCAGGCATGCTGGATGAGCTGCCTCCAGAGATGAGGCCCAAACAACAACCACAGGCAAAAGACATTCAGCGCTTGACAGAGCGCTAATGCTGCTTCGCCCACCTCGGCAGCTCGCAGCCCCAGGATGGTCCGCTGCGCCGGCTCCGAGGGCCGCGCCCCACACCATGTCGCACCGGCCCAACGCCGCCGCTCGTCCAGCTCGGCCTGCGGCGGCGCCTCCATCCGCGCATCGGCTCTTGTATCGCCCCGACCGACTGCTGTCTGCTTGCGCGTCGGGCAAGCTAAACACATACAACGCTGGCGGCTGGTTTTTCGCAGAGGTGTTGCTGCCCTGCAGCACACGGAGCAACTGCGTGCTGACCGGACCTTCCAGGGGGCGGCACAAGTGGACGCCGCGAGCCAAGCTGTGGCGCGAGAAGCTTCAAGTATTGGCGCTGGTTTCCTGTTCAGACAGAGCCAGAGCCAAGATCCTGGAAAGCTGCATACGTACTTGCTCGCCGAGAGAATGTGAGCACAGGTCTTTGAGAGCAAAGGATCGCGATACAATATTTATTGTTGTTGTTACCAGTGCTCTCCACGCAAGTTGCAGGCTGTAGGCCCTTGCAAGGTGGCAGTGCTCTGATGTCACCAGGTGACGGGCCGGCGGCAGCAGCTTCAGCATTGTGCAGGTCGATGAACCTTGCACCCATCCTGACCGGCCCATCCGCCGCCCTGCTGCGCCGCTTGGTATCGTCAAAGCGTGTTGTCACCGACTACCATCCTGAAGTCGTCAAAGGAGCGCTCCAGGTCAAAACTGCCGTCAGCCACCTGCGGTTTGGGCACGCATAGCAGTTGACCAATCGGATGCGGCGGTTGACCCATGGCCCATACAGCAGGCGCTTGCTTCAGGAGGGGTTCAGGGATTGTGCGGAAAGATGGGCGCATTTCCGGCGGGTTCGGAGCGCTCTATTCTCTGCATAGCCGCCATTGCACCGTTGTCGGGTGCGCCGCACTGCTGGCAGCACCTTGGGAGATGTCGACCTGCTGATGGTCTCAACCATGAAGAACTGCGCGCAGGCAAGAGCATGTGCAAAGCGCGCCAGCCCGCGCCCTGCGTGACTCACCATGCGCTGCCTCTCCAGTAGCTCTTCCAGCAGCAGCTGCGCCTCCGGCCCCGCGTCGTCGACCCCAGGACCCCACCGCGCGTCGTCCTCGTTATGGACCGCTTCATGCAGCAGCTGTGGGTGTTTGCATAAGATAGTGTGTTTGTGTTTGTGTGTGTGTGGGGGGGGTGGTTAGCAGCTGCGCCACACCGAGAAAGTCGTGGCAAGTCTGTGCGGGCATGAAGCACGCAGCTCGTGCCCCACTGCAGTCCGCTGGTGATAATACGAGCGAAAAGGTGGTGTGTTTGATTAGTCCCGGCCAGCGCAGTCTTTAAGTGACATTGCGGCTGAGCGTAAGGGAGGGGGGGCGCATTTGTCCACCGCGCAAAGCGGCGCGCCGGCCGCCCACACACGCACCTCCCAGTGGCTCTTCTCCGGGCCGCCCTCAAAAAGGGACTTCCAGAACCGGCCGCCCTCCGCCTTGGGCAGCACAATCATGAGATCCACGCAGCCCTCTGGCGGCGCCGCCTCCGCCCCGCGGCCTGGCCCCAACACGCCGGAGCTGCTGCCGCCAGCCTCGCCGCCGCTGCCTGCGCCGCCGCGCCATGGCGGCGGCCGCGGCAGCAGGCCCTGGTCGCTGCCGCTGCTGCCGCCGTCCAGCGCCCAGCAGGCGTCCGATGCGCGTACCGGCTTTGAGAGGGGCCCGTCCAGCACGCGGCCGGCCCACGTCAGGGAAATTGTCAAGCGGTCTGGGCGGATGATCACCGCCAGATCACGCTTGGTGGTGCCTGTTTGGCGGGGGTGGATGCATCGCCATTGCTCACACGATTGCAGCCTGCCAATGTGAGCGGTACAAGCAAGCGGTCATGAACCGGCCAGCAGGCGCAATTCGAATTTCTGGACGGCAAGCAATTGAGTATAATCAGGCACCGCCCTTTAGAGGGTCCTGGTTGCAGCCGCCCCTCTCCGTCTACTCCCCAGGCATGGCACCGGTGCTCATTTTGTGCAGGACGGCGATGCGCGCGCACACACACACACACACACACACACACACACACACACACACACACACACACACACACACACACACACACACACACACACACACACACACACACA
>NW_014013619.1:64031-71840 GCF_000611645.1 Monoraphidium neglectum
CACACACACACACACACACACACACACACACACACACACACACACACACACATGCACACACACACACACATGCAACATGAAGTGCTTTACTGGCTCCACATCAACACCAGACCTGGGGGCAGCAAGAAATGGACCTCCACGTCAGCGCTGCTCTGCTGCCACGCCACCAGCCGCGCCAGCGGCACGGCCCGCCACGCAGCACGCGCTGCGCGCTGCCCCTCAGACGGCCCCGAGCTCCAGGCCACCCTGAGACCGTCCTCATCGTATCGCGGCGCACCCCCCTCTCTGACGTTCGGCGCCCGACCCGGAGCTGGCAGCCCGCCGCCCCGCTGCCGCCGCTCCTGCCGCCGCTCCCGCGGCAGCTGCCCGTCCTTTGCTGGCCGCATGCCATCCGGAAGCGGCTGCTGCTCATTCGGCGCGCCCCCAGCAGGCCCGTCCGCGCGGCGCTCCTCAACTGCCTGCCGCACGCCCTTGCCGTCCAAAGCGCCGTCCACCGCAGGCTCAACAACAGGCCCACTGGTTCCGCCCTTCCACCACGCGGGCTGCTTTAGGAGCGCCTCCAATCTGAGCAGGCCGCCGGGATCCAGCGTCCTCCAGAAGCCTGAGCGGGGTGCGCGGCTGCTGGGCAGCCCCGCGGCTCTGCGGGCGCGCTCCAGCGCCGACAAAAACAGCTGGCGCGCGGTTGGCGGGCGTCAGGGGTGGGGAACAGGCAGGTGTGATGAGGGCGATGTTGTCAGGGGGCGCGTCAAAACGCGAGCCGTTACAGGATCAGGGGTTGCGTGAAGTGGGAGAGGTTGACTAAGCAAATGCTTGGTGGGGTCAGCACTCCGTAAGTGAAGACAGCAGCAGTGGGCACCACGCACACAGCACAAGGCCTGTGCGTCGCTTTCAGTTTCTTGCACGCGCACCTGCCCGCAGGCCTCCAGCAGTCGCGGGTCTGCGGCTGCGTCCTCGGCTGCGCTGGCAGCCCCTATGCCCTCCACATGCGCAGCACGGGATATCACGCTGTGAGCAAACTCCAGCACGCAAGGCACCCCGGCTGCACACGCCGCTGCGTCGCCGCAGAGCGCCGCAAATTCCCGCCCAGGCAGCCCGTCCACCGCCGCGCACAGCTTCTCCGCCGCCGCCAGGCGCGCTGCGCCCGCGCCTGAATAAATCAGCAGTCCAGTCAGCGCGGCGCCCGCGGCCGCCTCCAACACATCGGCCCTGAAGGCGCCGCTCGCCGCCGCCATCACGCCGTACAGCCGCTGGGTGCGGATGACGACGCCCGGCGGGCCGTCAAACTCCGACAGGCGGCGCAGGGTCGCGGCCACGTCCGCGGCTCGGAGCTGCGTTGCTGTGGCGGCAGCTGCAGCGCGGCTGCCTGCAGCGGCGAGCGCGGCAAGGGCGTCCAAGGCCGCCTCAAGCGTGGTGGTGGCCGGCGGCAGCGGCTTTGGCGGCTGTCCCGTTGTAAGAACTTGGAACAAATGGTCCGCTTCCAGACGGACAGCAGCGGAAGCCCGCGGGGCGGGCAGGTTCGCCCCGCAGGGGTCTGCCGCAAAGGGGCGCTGCTCGTAGCCGACAGTGGAGCCGTCCCAGGCCAGCTGGACATGTGCGGTTGCGCAGAGAGCAGGCAAGTGACAACAGCGAGCGTGCCAAGGAAGCGCAAGCACATGTGTGACCGACATTGTGGTGGTGTTGTCGCTTTTTCACCGGTTCCCAATACATTTGTTGCTGCCGTCCCTGTCCTCCCAAATGCAACAAATAGCAGGCCCAGGCCAGCGCGCGCCGTACCTTGCGCACAGCGCGCGTGGGGCAGGCAGCAGAGAGGTCTGAGACCACCCTGTGGAGGGCTGCGCACGCACAGCAAGCGATGAGTGAGTATTGCTGAGCAAGAGATGCGCCTTGGGCGCACTGTAGATTGCCATGAGGCGCATGCATGCAGCGCAAAGGCCGCGGCTTTTCAGAGCCCCAGGCTCTGCTGTTCTAAGGACTCCTGCCAGCCGCGCTCAACGAGGCAGTTGGTCGGCGTCTCAGCAGCCTCACACCTGACGCAGCTTCCTGGACCCAGTCAGGCGCCGCCCCGCCGCTCAAACCACCTTGTTGCGCCAGCAGAGCTGCCCGTGGGCCTGAGGCGGGCAGCTCAGCGCACATCGACGCAGTATCCTCCAGAACTTGCCGTGCTGCCGCACAGCAGCCCACTTCGGCAACCCAGGCGGCCGCGGCGCCTGAACCCTCCACACTGTGACGACCGCTGCTGCCGTGCCTGATGGCGCCATAGAGCCGCAGCAGCAGCGGCACAGGGTGCATCGGCCAGGCGAGGCCTCCCGCTGTGGAGCCTTTGTCCTGAGGCCTGTCACTTGCTGGCATCAAACTGCCAGGTCCTGGCAGCTCGCAGAGGGCCGCCGCTCTGTGTGGTGCGCAAGGGGCAATGATGTATGCGTGCGGTGGGCAACACGTGCGTGGTGGGCTTGTGACATTGCGCGATAATCATGTCGGATACGGGGCGCCTGAACATGATTGCGCACGTACTCGCGCCCAGATGGGTTACACAACATATGCGTGTGCATTCATTGATAGAGTCAGACAAGACTCTATTCAACGATGCACGTCAGCTGAGAGCACTGCATGCACACCTGATCACTCCAGACAGCGCTGCGATGCCGCCAAAACCAAGGCTGCCGAGCCAATGCCCGCCCTCGAGGCCGTCGCCCCCACCACCACCGCGGCCGCCCGCCTCAGCTGCTGTGGCGTCTAGCAGGCGCTGCACAGGGGCACGCCAGCCGGGCGGCAGGCCGGTAGCTGGCATGCATGTGACTTGTGTGCCGCCCTCTGAATCAGGAAAGCTCGCCGCCGCCCTCAGCAGCCCGGTCTGCATAAGGCGCAGCGCGGCGGGCGCCGCGCTGTTTGAGGCTTCCGAGGCAAGCGCCGCCAGGCGGCGCGGCACGAAAGCCGGCCAACCGCCGGGCGCTCCGTCTCTAGTGCTGTCACCGACACTGGTGCTGCCAATTGCGCCGTCGCTGATGACGCCTGCATTGCTGTTTTCCAGAGGTGTGGTTGTCGGCATGAGCAGCAGGAGGCCCTCTGCTGCCCGCTCCGCGTGCTGCGGATCGGCGAGCGCAGTCAACAGTGCCTGGGCGCCACCCGCGCCTAGAAAGGCGCCAGGCGCCTCAGGCGCAGCCAGCGCAGTTGGCAAGCGCGCCAGCAGTTGAGCGACTGCATTGTCTGGGCTGGTGGTATCCGCATAAGAGTATGGTGCGCCTTCATCTGCGGCATCGGCGCACAATGCTGCCGAGAGGCGCACCGCAAGGTGCGCCGCCTCACACTCCTCCGTATGGCTACAACATACTGCAGGGTCAACTGTAAATTTAAATTGCATTGCTCGAGGCGATGGCTCTGCGTGATCAACGGCCATCCTCATCGCCACGGAACCCACAGTCCATGCATACGAACTTACACAACGGAATTTTGAATTTTATTGTATTATTTTTTGGTGCCATAGTGTCTCGATCGTCTCTCGTTCCCCGGGTGTACCTCCAGCTTCTGCCTCGGGCACGCGACCAACATTTCCCCTCTGCTTCGTTAGCCCGAGGTACTCGTTTAGTTTACGTTCTTGCCAAACCTCATCTGGAAGAGGCGCAATGGACAACGTCGCAGCAGGCATGCTCCCCAAGTGGAGGCCCAAGGCGGCGTTTGCCATGCGCGTAATCCAGGTAGGCGCGCGCGTAGCCGTGCATTGTGTGCCCTTCATGCCACAAGGTGCCCTTTATCAAGCAAAACAGTCGTTTTCAATAATCTTGAGCATGGTGGAAAGGGTCTGTTGGGCTCAGGTGTTGCAGCAGGGCCATGCCATGCCCCTGCCTCGAGGCGCCTCGAGCCAGCGAGGCGCGCACCATGGCTACATGTTGGCGGCTGCGGACCCCTGTGCATGCTAATTCAAAGCAGTCTCACCAAATCACCACGGAATACTCTCTTTTTCACAAATGGCTGCATTTGGCCAAGCACGTGCACCGCTTTGACGAGGTGCCCATGCCACTTTCGGCCAACCCATCAGCAGGCGCCGCCTGACGTCTTTTCATAACCAACACGCGCCCCATGGAACCCGCGCATGCGTGCAGGCCGCCTTCAGCGTGGTGATGCTTGGAACCTGCGGCCACGTGGTCCGCTACTTTCCAGGGTTCGGTCCCGCCGGCCTGGGCATCTTCACCTCCATCCTGACCCTGGGCACCGCAGTGCTGTACCTTGTTTCGCCCCGCGTCGACCACCCAGAGCTCCACAGGTTTGCACTGTTCAAGAGTGCGCACTGCAGAAAAATCCCAAGGATTGCAGTCTTCATCGCGCTTTGCGCATGTGTGAGACACTGTTTTACGTAAAACAGCGGATGATTGTTTGTGCTACCGCCTCCTGCGAAATTGACAGGTTGGCGCCGCCCTCTGGCCTTCCTGTGCACCACCCCTCCCGCATCCGCAGGGCCCTGCCAGGCCTGCTTGACATCATCTTCTCGGGCGTGTGGGCCATATTCTCGCTTGCGGTGGGCGCTGGCACTGCCTCGGCCGACCTCTGCTCCACTGGGTGGGGCGGCTACTATGTGTATGGTGCGTTCACGGTGCCCGCTCAGGGGAGGTCAGCACCTCAGGCTTCGAGCTTCGTTGCCTGACAATCACAACAGTTGTCGTGCTGTTCAACCGCGCTACAAGCTGTGCTCGTGCAGGCGTCCTCACGCTCGTGGTCCCTGGCCGGCCCCCACCAGCCTCCACCCCTTCGACGCGCTGCATGCCCATTGCGCTGCATGCCCTTTGCAGACCCTGCCTCCAGAGCAGATAATCCACACCCGACTTGGCCTTGCCGGCACGACCGCCCGTCCTGCGCGACCGCTTCACATCCTCCTGCACACGCGCGTGCGCGCGTTTGCGCGTACACACACACACACACTCTCTCTCTCTCTCTCTCTCTCTCCTTCCACAGGTTACTGGGTCTCAATCGCGGCCCCGGCCGGCGTCTGCGCCGCAGCGGGCCTCGCAATCGCCTCGGGCTTCGTGCTGTTCCTAGCCTTCTCCTTCTCCGCAGTCCTGGCGGGCTTCGACCTGAGGGACGGCCACGGCCTGGTGACGTCAGCACGAGCGGCGCCACGCAAGCAAAAGTCTCCCGAGCATTGGGGCGACATTACGGCCGCCTCGGCGGGCAAGGCGCCGGCGACGGGCACAAGCGGTTCTGGCGGTGAGCGTGGGTCTCCATTCTGTGCGTCCGTTCGGGTTTGCAATGCTGTGACGTTGTCAGCCAGTGTGTGGCCAAGGCTGTGCTGGGTGAGTACATGCACCCTCGCCTTCAAGGCTGACGCCTCCTGCGCAACCAGAGCGAGCCGTACCAAAGCACCGCGACGCTGCTCACAGACTGCACATGAAAGGGGGGGACCAGCCCTTGCGCAAAGCTCACATGCCATGCAGGTTGCGAAACAGCTGCCCGTTGACACTGGCACCCCCTGTCTCTCTACTTCGCCCCTGCCTGCAGTCCCCCCTTCTACGGCGGCTCAGCAAGTTTGAGTGTTTGATGAACCCCGCCAGTCGCTGGCGGCAGCTGCAGGCGCCCCAAGGATCAGAAAAGGATACCAGGCTGATGGTGTGGCAAGCACGACAACTGCCCGAATAGATGGGTCCAATCCCAGTGATAACCCAAGCAGGCGTACCTTGTTGGGCCTCCTTGCTGCTGTTGGACCCCTCTCGTGCAACACAACACCTGGTTTATTACCAATCTTTTACCACGCGCCACAAACCTGATTGCAGCAACACCTAGGGTGTGATCATCCTTGTAAACAACTGGTTGTGTCAAGTCGACGGGACACGCCACTGGATGCACCCAACACACAGTACCACGAGGCACAAACATCCTGCGCAAAACGGTCAGCTGCCACTGGAATACTCAGCAACATGCAGATGCCATCCTTGCTTTCTGAAGCCGCCCGGCAAGCCCCAAGCGCACCCTAAGCGGGGAATCCAGGCCAGTACGAGCCTTTCGTAAAACGGGACGCAACGCTGCCGGGCCCGCTCACGCTCAGTTGGACAGCGACCGCATGAACCGCGACATCCCGGTAATGACCTGCCGCAGCTGCGACCCCAGGTCCGCCGGCGCCGCCGCGCCGCCCTCGGCGCCCGCGTTGGGGTTTAGGGCCTGGTCGATGATGAAGTCCAGGGCCTCGCCTGCGGGGCGGCTGGGGCGCTCCGCAATCATCCGGTACCTTCAGGGGGCGGGTGGCCGCGTTGCGGTTGGTCGGGTCGCTGTTGTTACCGGTGTTCTTGTTGTTGGTGGTGGTCGCGGCATGGCTAGTGGCGAGTTGCTGGCAGAGGCGGCGGCCCAGGTGGATGCTCCACGGGGCGGGCAACATCAGCCCCAGGCGGTGGCACCATGATGCTGCTGCTCCCGTCATCACAATATGCCCCCATTGATACACAGGGCACGCAGCCCTTTGCGGCCTCGTCCCTACCAGCACAGCGTGTGCATACAGACAAGCATACGCGGCGGTCATGAACACACACACACACACACACACACACACACACACACACACACGCACGCACACACATGCACGCACGCACACACACACGCACGCGGCCCCCTGTGCGCACCTGCCGGGCAGCTCCGGCTCCTCCACAAAGACCTTCCACATCCCGGGGTAGCTCCTGAACACGGTGCCGATGTCACCCACCGGCCGCAGGCTGTAGGTGACCGTGAAGCGGCCCAGGAAGTTGTCGCGCATCCGCCGCGCGTTGAGGCCGATGCCGACGTCGCCGCTGGCGGTTTATTAGGCAGGGGCCGGAAGGTGGGCAGTCGGTGAGGTGCACAGTGCAGAGGAAGGGAGGAGGCAAGTGAGTTCGGAAGCACATTGCGTGAAACTGCCGTGAACCACCCCTCTTGGCCGTCTGAGCGTCCAGAGACGTCGGCTGGTTCCACATGTAACCCAGTGTCATTATCAGCCCAACAGCCACGTTCCTTGCTGCGAACCCCAATTCCAAGCACTGCCGCTCAACACCACGGGCTTTGTCTGCCATCTGTTTTGAGATCAGGAGGGGAGGGGGGCGGGGTCAATGCTGCCGCTCACCTGGACAGCCGCTGGTTGAACAGCACCACGGGGCGGTCCGGCACGCCCTCCTTCTCATCCTGGTCGCCGATCTGGGGTTGAGGCGGCCCCGCATGTGCGCAGTGGAGGGGTGCATGGGCATAAGAGGCGCGAGAGACACGGCCAGCGGGATTCAGCACCAAGGAATCAAGCAGGGGGGATGGCGCCAGCTATTGGTTTCCAGGTGCAGATTTGTGCCGTTATGCAGCCTCTCGCCGAGGCTGTGACCACGACTCGCCCCCTCTTGTCCCCGCAGCCGCCAGACGCGCTCGCCCCTCACTTCGTCGCAAACGCACCATGCGCACTGCCTTCAGGCAGTCGTCCGCGCCGGGTGGGTCGGGGCAGGCGATGATGATGAGCTCATCTTCGGTGGTCACAGGGCGGCGGCTGTTGAGGGAATCGATGGCGAACGAACGGTCCTGGGAGTCCAGGGAGGGGCGTGGGCGCAGGGGTGCGAGGGAGGTCACAGCCGGCATCAAAGGGGATGCGAGATGGCGTGGGGCCGGAGGTGCGAGGGAGGCGGCAGTTGGGGGCAGGCGGCGGCGTCACTGCGGTGAAGCAAGGGCCTGGCAACTGCACGGGCAGGAGGAAGGCAGGGTTCCGCGGCTCGCGCTGAGGTGAGTGTGTTCGGTCGTGGCAGCGGCGGGGCGCCATCCAGCGGCGGGCGCGCTGCTTCGCAACTCTGCCTTGTGCGTGGGGGCCCCGGCGCGGTCCGCACC
>NW_014013619.1:72183-80991 GCF_000611645.1 Monoraphidium neglectum
TCGCAACTCTGCCTTGTGCGTGGGGGCCCCGGCGCGGTCCGCACCTGCCACTGATAGCTGAGCATAGCCGCCACGCCGGCATCAGGGTAGACCTGTGTGTATGTGTGTGTGTGTGTGTGTGTGTGTGTGTGTGTGTGTGTGTGTGTGGTGTGGGTTATGGGGGGCGCACAAGGGGCCGAGAATGAGATGATAAGGTCAGCAGCGCAGGCACTCGTCCCAACGCAGCAGAGACGCCCTGCCCTGCAAGCCAGAAGCCAGGTGCTTTCCCTGAAGCTGCAAGTGCAATGAGGCCAAGGGCAGCATAACAAGTGCACACAATACTTACGCATTTTGCGTGCACGCACGCACGCACGCGCACACCCACACAACCACACACACTCCACACACACCCGACACACAAAAGACCGCCGTGCGCACCGCCTTGACGCTGGCTGCGCCGGTGGCCTGCTGCAGCGCCTCAACAAAGCGGCGAGTCATGCGCCAGAATCGCTCCTGGTCGCCCTTGTTGGGGAAGATGGGGCCCGAGATGGGGTCCCAGAACTCTGGCAGCAAGATTTCCACCTGTGCACAAGGGGTTGATGGGTTGTTTTGCACCAGTCATGTGAAACAATGTCCAGAGCAGCGCGACGCGCCTGTTCTGCTGCGGAGCGAGCCGGCGGCTGCCGCAGACAGCGCCTCTGCTGGGTGGCGCCTGGTCAGCTGCTGATCAATGGTGCGATGCCGAGGCGGAAGAGCGGCAGCCGCTTCCGCGGCAAGGGAGGGGGTTGCAACATGAGTTGCGCAGGCAAGAGAGCGCGAGCCCGAGCGGCGCTGACCTGGCAGCGCGCGTTGCCACGGTTGATTGCATTCGCGGTCGCCGCGGCGGCGTCGGCGACGGCGTCAGCCAGGCTGTCAGGCAGCGCCTGCGGGGCGGCGCCGGCGAGTGCGGAGAGGGGCAGAGGTCGACATGATGGGGGTGGGGTGGCTGATGGCGCCTTTGAAAGGCCGAAGGCGCTGTCTGCCGCGGGGGCACTGTCTGCCGCCGGCGGGTCGGTAGGGGTGCTTGGTGGGGTATGGGGAGCTTGTCAATGCTTTGGTGTGCAGCCGCAATAATCATGGGCTACTGCGGGGGAGGGGCAGTGCCACGCCCCCCCCCCCTGCGCACAGCCACACCATGAGGCGTAAGCACAGCAGCAAAGTCATGTTTGAAGCAGCATGCGGCCAAGTGCCACATGCGCTCAACAACCGGAACAAGGCCGGCGCAGCATGTGATTGCTGCACAACACCACATGGGAAACACCCACCTCGTCGTCGCGCTTCTCCCGCAGCTCCACATCCAGCTTCTCAGGCGGTGGCGCATTGTCCACGTCAAATTCAGACCCTGGCCCAGTCGGGGCCCCAGAACGTGGCGGCTGGGCAAGCGTCCGCCGCACTGGGGCCTGCTGCAGGGGCGCAGCAGCAGCGGATCGGAAACAGGGGCGCGGAGCTGGCCTGCATGCTGCACTGTTGTTGGCACATTGGGCGCGAACAGCGCGCTGTAATCCGCAGGTCTGCATAGGGCTGCGCGCTGCAGTCAGGAAGGACGACGCGGGCAACAATGTGAGGCTACTCAAGATCGATCTCAAGCGCTAAGTGCGAGGGGTGCTTAGAGAGTCGAAAGAAATTTGCAGGAGTGCTCTTAACCTTAAAAGTCGCGCAGGTCTTGATTTGGCTGAGTGCCGACAGAACTCCCCCGTAAGTCAACCAGCTGCTACCGTTGTCATGGCGGTGCGCTGCGGTCCATCAACAAAAATTTTCTTGAAATTAAATATAATCATAAGTGCTCACACGCACAGCCGTCCATACAGCGGTCTATTGCCTCCCGACACACCTCAGCACCGGTGGGACGGCGGTATGAGGGCAATCACGTGCGTCGTAGTGGCGTGTATTGTTATAATAGGTCCAACCGGTGGGTGTCAAGGGGGACGCGACGTCGGGGCTAGTGCGTGCGCCTTCGAATGTGCAGTGACACCGCCATGCGGGCGCATGGATATGCCCTGCTAGGTATCGTGTCACTTGAAAAGCAATGACAGGCTTTGACGGACGCGGGATGACCGCAGCGTGCTCGCTTTCAGCACTGCCTGGTGCTCACGGTTGGCAGGCGCCGGCGCTTGCGTCAGCATGCTGTGGCGGAAGACGATTACAGGCCAGCTCCAATTTCATCCTGTCACCGCAGGATCTGGCAATTCAGCAAGGCATTTTCATTAGCAAGACCGTAGCGTTGCTGCTGGCCCGTCTATGACCCACTGGCGCCCCGCCCGCCCAACCCCTGCCTCACAACACCACCTGCGCAGCTGCTGCGACCCAGCAGCCCCGCACCCGCAAGCTGCTCCAGTTTGGCCCGTATGGCCGCGCTCAGACCCAGATCGCGGCCGCACAGGTCTCCAAGGTGGCCACGCAGCAGCAGATCCGTGCTGCTGTCAACAACCCCTTCCCGGAGACCCAATTCGCCGCGACAAATGCCGCCACAACCGTGGGCCAGATTGGCACGACGTTGACCGCCTACGACCCCTGCTCACTGGCCTACACATATGCCTGCTGGACAAGCGGCGCTTACGGCCGGGGCTGGGGCTGGGGCCGGCCTGTTGTCGGCCATCGCCGCTAGGCGCGCGGGGCTGGCGCCTGTCCGTCGCAGGTTTGGGTGCGCCCCTCACTGCCGGTGCCGAGCACCCCGCAGGCTCTTGCCGACGGGAATTGGGCTCGGCTTTTATCATGGCAAGCGAGGTCACTTGTTGGCGAATGGCAGGTTTGGACTGTGGCGGTTGATCTGCTGGGCAGGGAGAGGCAGGCCTTAACGCTCCACCCCATCATTGTTGTCGTGTCGGTCGTGTCGCCTCGCAATGGTCCACTGATGTTCCACTGAGCTCACAAGGGACCGGCAACATCTTGCTCTTTTCGTTGCTGCTAAGCCCTCTGCAATTGGTTGCAACGGCCCTGCAACTTGCTGAGCAGTTTGCCCTGCCGCTGGCCTGCAAAACGTGCAGGTCACAAGGCTTTGATAACTGTGATTTGTTTGACCTTGTTCAGTTGGTAGAATGCCAGATTGTGATTCCAACGTCATGCATGCACTCTAGCCATCCCGCATATCACTTTTGTAACTCGCGTGTTTGCATCAACTTATGACCTTGCTTTCAACACGCATGTCATGATGCATCATCTCGAGCAGCACACGTGGCTGAATTTGCAACACGCCTGTCTTTGAAATTCAGACAGCGTGTCCAGCTGGGCAGGCCAAGCAGGCATTCTGTGGCTGCACCACACAGCGGAGGGGAAACATGGTTACTTTGGGGAGGGGGGTTCTCAGCTTGCTCACACAACACCAATGCTCTCTCACTGCTGCTGTCGAGCAGTCGAAAGAAAGAGTGAGGCATCCTTGGGGACATACCATTGCCGCAACACATGATAGGTCAAACTCGAGCACGAAGGATATCACAAATCATTCTACAACAACGGTGTAGACTTGCACCACACGGCACAAGAGTCAACAGCAGGTTCTTGTTGCTCCGGGACGCAAGTTGGGAACTCGACGACCTGCCGCATTGGCTCAGGCTAACCCAAGAATAGTATCCAAGATGGCTCGCATGACCTTCTCCGTGTTGATGATGGTGTCGATGTGTCTTTTCATCCAGCAGGCTATGGGTGAGTTCTCTGGACTTCCATGCCAGTATGGGTTCTGTGTGGGTTCTGTGTGGCATCATGTAGCATGCATTGCTATAGTACTCAGCCGTTTGCCAAAGTTGATCATCACGTGATGTCAACAGCCGCTGCATATGGGCTGGCTTTGATGCGCATGAAGTCAACGAGTGGCCGTTGACCCCGGTTGTTCCCAATCTGCAGCTCTACCGCCCGCCCTCACGTCACCCCTCCTGCACCCCAACCGCAGCAGCCGCCCCAGCGATGCGGCCGCCTCACAACCGCAAGCTGTTGCAGCTGGCAAGCTGGAGCAGCAACATCAACAGCAACAGCCAGCAAATCGCGGCGGCGCAAGTCGCCAGGGTCATCACCCAGCAGCAGATCGCCCGCGCCGTTGACGACGACGACCCCAACACGCAGTTTGCCGCGACCAGCGCCGCCACCACTGTGGGCCAAATCGGGACCACGCTGGTCGCCACGGACCCGTGTGCGCTCGCCTGGACAGCGGCATGCGGGCTGCAGCGAGCCGGGCGCCGCCACTGACTATTTTGTTCGCAGTTGTTTTCAGGCAAAGCCGTCGACGCCCGATGTGTCGCGCGTGCCTGCCGCAGGCTGCAGCACAGGCTGCATGTTTGACCGCTTGTGTGAAATGGAGGGAGCGTCAACATGCAAAATGCGACGGCTGTACCGATGCAATCAATTATTATCACCCTGTTCCGTGACATGTGTCGTCAGCCCCTTCTATCATGACGTAATATGACCGACTACATTCACTTGCTTATATTGGCAGCTTTCGTGGCCCCAATACCTGTCCATGCGCTGATTTCAATTGTATAATATTTTTGGCTTGTGGACCAGCTGGAAATACCCAACTGACATGAAAGGCTGTGTAACCCTCATGCAAGTTTTGAAGCTGCTGCATGAGCGGGGTGTTGCGGCTGTATTTTCAGTGCGCCGGTGAAGCGCCCCCCCCCCTCCCGCTGTTCTCAAACTCGCTGCGGTGTAACAAAACTACAATCTGCACAACATAAGGTGCAACGCATTGCTGCGCCGCAGCACTGCTCGACACGACCACGCAGTCTGCCGCCGCCACCTGGCATCAGGACGCTGTTTCACGCCCCTGTGCCCGCCCCCACCGCGGCCTGCCGCGCAGCCACGTCGCCCGTGGGCGGCAGCAGCGTGTACCGTTCGCGCAGCAGCGCCGCGAGCTCGGCCATCGAGGCGACAGTGTGCGTCGGGACGGCCTCCCCAGAGGGCTCCTGGCCTCCGCCGGGGGCGTAGCGGCCGTCAGTGTCCAGGAGAACCGTCAGCGCGCCCGCGCGGTTGCCGGAGACGACATCGTCCTAGCGATAAATGTTGTAGTTTTGTTTGGATTGGGCAGATGGAGGTTTGTTTGTGGTCAAGAAAGGTGTGACGAGACTCCATAAACTTGTGGCGCGTTGCGGCCTGGTATCGGAGGCCTCATCCCATCTGCATTGCACAATATGTGCCGCCAGCAACCAGCCAGCAAGCGCAGCGAGGCTTCCGCTGAACGCACAATGTTTGAACCTCGACGCAGCTCAAACAAACCAGCTCGTCCCGCTTGGACACCTTGCGGTGGCTGGTCAACAAGGACGGGCCCCCGCCGTCTGTGAAACCCTCACCTTTGCGGAGTCGCCCACCATCACGCACTCCCCGGGGGCCACCCCCCACTGGCTGCAGATGTGCAGCAGCGCCGCTGGGGAGGGCTTGTATGGGAACGCGCACTCCCGGGATATTGCGGGCTCGAAGCGGGCCAGGGTGTTGAAGTGGTTATCGTGGAAATACTCGATGCTGCTCTTCACCTGCATACAAGGATAGTCGGGGGGTGGGGGGGTTGTGGCCAAAGGGCTAACACGTGAGGCAGTTGATTATCAAGCCGCCTGCTAGGGGCGGTCGTACGCCCCTCGCAAAAAGCGAGCCACCAACGCAAGCCAGCGTTTTGGATGCTAACCACCGTCCCGTCCCGCCCCTCCTTCCTAGGCCAAAACGAGGCGGGAGCGGCTCCCCGAGCCCGGCTGGCCGCTGCCCGCGCAGCCCCTGCCCCAGGGAGCAGCGGACACGGCGCCTGCCCGGGGGTTGCGCCCTCACGTTGCGCGTGATGAGGCCACGGGGCAGTCCGGCAGAGTCCAGCAGCTCGCACAGCTCCTGCAGTCCAGGCATGAGCTGCGAGGGAAAGGCGAACGCTCCCGGGTGTTGGAGGGATGCCGAAAATCGTTGAAGCGGCCGCTGGCCACCCAGCTCGGCCCGACCGGCAAGCGCTCAAGGATTACGGCCATGCGCTTAGCGCCCAGCCCACCCACATCCCAGCCACCGCGCCCTCCTTTGAGGGCAGTAAATATGGAAGCATCTCATAGTGCAAAGACCGCAACCCGCTCAGCTGTCCTTGCGCTGCGCTGTGCTGCGCCGAGCAGGGGCCAGAGCGTGTCTGCCGAAGGCGCCGCACCTTCATGTCCCGCAGCGCCTGGTCCTCGATTTCCTGGATGGCCGCAAACGCGCGCGTGCGCTCCGCCTCGGGCCACGAATTGATGACGTCCAGGATGTCACCCTTTTTGTGTTTTGGGGGAGGGGGCGCGGGTGATGAGTGACGCTCGACGCTCGAGTGTAGTGGGTAGGAGTGTCGACAAGGCACATTTGGGAGGGCCGGGGAGGTGATCGTGGGAGGGTGAGGCGCAAGGCAGGTGACCACAGGTGAGGGCATTCCGGTGGAAGCATGGACAATGCCGGGGGGTCCGGGCGAGCGCCCTGGGACTGCGGCGAGGGGGCCTGGGCAGGGGCGGGGCAGGGGCAAGGGGGGGGGGCTCGACCGGGCAGGCGCGAGCTATCAGGGTGAACATATGGGGGCTGACCTGCGTCACGCCGGCTTTTTTCCGCATCAGCGCAAAATCAATGACCGGAACCTGCGGGGGCGGGGCCGGGCGGTAGTGTTTGCGAGCGCGGTTGGGTGGTGGCGAGGAGGGGGTAACGGGCTGGGGAAGAAAGCGCCAGCAAAGCGTGCCTTGAGAGTGCCGGGGTGTGCAAGAACCATGCTGTTGTTCAGCTGCGATCAGTCACGGTCGTTGGCACGTGTGGGGCCCGCCCTGGTCCTGTTGCATTGCATTGAGGCTGCGCCCTGGAGACCCCTCTTATCATTCCAGTCCACTGCCCCGCTCGCTCACGCCCGGATTCCACACCGTCAGGGTGCCGTCCATGTCGAATACAACGCCCCGGATGACGGGCTTGGTGCTGGATCCATCCTGCCCCGATGCAGCCATCGCTCCCGCCGAGCAGGTCGCGAGCCGGGCGCCTGCGGTGGTGGTGCCGCTGCCGCCGCCCCCCCTCGACGCGAGCCACGAGGGCTGGGGCGCGGCGTAGCGGGCCGAAAAGGTGCCCGGGTTGCCCAGTAAGAAGCTGGTGGCGTTCTTGATTAGGAGGGACCTCATCAGTCGGTGGCTGCGCGGCTGTGCCGAGCGTGCGCAGCCGGACGGATGGTTGCAGTCGGACGTCGGACGGCGCTCTATGGACGGTCTCGATGCAGCTCCGCCGCACGTCCAGCCACGTTTATAACTGTAGATACGACGGCCTATTTGCAGCAGCTGACGCTGCAATGAGCGTTCAGCCGGAAGCCTCGATGAAGAATTTAATGGACCAGACGGAGGCGACGTTTGCAACCGCGATCGCTACCGCCTTTTTCGTGTGCTTATCAAATTTCGAGTTCAATTGTAGAACAACTCAACGAAGACTAGATCACGGAAGTCACCTTTTGTATCCACGCACCGTTTCAAGCACTTCAAATCCTCTCAGGCCCACCACAGCATGCTAAGCAGTAAGTCAGCAACAACGCGCTCGGGCCTAGCTTACACAGCTGGAGCTCGCCCGCTGCGGCCACCCGCGGTTCGCACACCAGCACACACACACGCAGCACGAGCAGGGCGCCCTCGCCGCCGCGGCGCGTTCACGACCGCACTTCCTTTCGGCGCCCAGCCGTCACCGCAGCAGCAAGCGCACCACGAACCCATCGTTGCCGACGTGCGCGCGCGAGTGTCGTTTGACGACAGCGGCATGAATGACTCTGCGAGTGAGTTGAGCGATGCCGGCAGCAGCCGCGGCGCCGACGCCGACGCCCCGGCCCGCAACACGCGCCTGCAGCAGAGGCTGCGAGAGCAGTTGGGGCACCTGCGCGGCGAGCGGCCGCGGTTCGAGCGGCTGCAGGTTCGCGGCGACGGTGCATGCATGTTCAGGTCTGTTGCCCAAGGAGACGCGCTTCTGCGGACGGGGCAGCTGCTGGCCAGCGAGGCCCAGGAGTGGGAAGCCGCCCAGAAGCTGCGCGCCGACGTCGTCGAGGGGCTGCGTAGCAGCAGGAGGTGCGGGGGTCTACGCTCACGTGTGTAGGCACCCGCCAGCCTCCGCATGGAACCTGACGGCCTTTAAAGCGGACATTGTTTCAGCTGTCGCTGCGCCCACGGTTCGCAGCAGACACTCCCAACCATCGCCTGTGCTGTTTCCATGCACCGAACCGAACTAACCTACAGTGACATTGAGCCGTTCATCCCTGGGATTGTGGAGGGCCTTGAGAGCTTCGATTCTTACCTCGCCCGCATGGCGCGGCCCGGCACTTGGGGCGGTGAGCCAGCCCGCGGGCCGCTCGCGCCCGCGCACCGACCAGCCGCGGCGCCCACACCTGCCACGCCCTGTGCGCACGCCTGCGTGTAAGCTAGCGGCCGGGGGCGCGGCTCGCTGCCAGGCATCGCAGGTCGCAAACTCATCAGCTCGCCAGCGGCTGCCAGCGCCTCGGCAGCGGCCGCCGTCGCTCTCGAGAGCACGCCGTGCACACGGGTCTCTCTGCCACGGCCCCCCCTCAAACACCTTGGGCCACCCAGGCGAGCCCGAGCTGGCCATGGCGGTCAAAGTGCTGCAGAGACCGATTGCTGTCTACTCTCCGTCGCCCGTGGGGCCGCGGCACATTATCACGTGTGTGCGCGCGCACGCTGCGTGCGTGTGTGTGTGTGCTGTGTGTGTGCGACTGCGTGGTTTTTGGGACGTGGCTGATTTTGGGGTGGAGGGTGTGCCGGGCCCCAATGGACTTGCGCGCGCGCATCTGGCCTGCTCCTCGCATTTGCAGGCCGGGCGCGTCCCTGTCCAGGGCTGGTCCGGGGTGAT
>NW_014013619.1:81434-83922 GCF_000611645.1 Monoraphidium neglectum
GCGCCATGGCTGGCAGCTTACATTCTCGCTTTTCACTCCTTGGCTGTTCCCATGTGCTCTTTTGTTCGTGCCCGTCCACAGTTATGCCCGAACTCATTTTCATGGATTACCTCGCGTCTGACTGTGACACGCCGCCCATCCGCAGATATGGAGAGGAGCACGCAAAGGAGGCGGCCATGCACGTGCTCTGGTCAGGCGCCCACTGTGAGTCTGCTTGGCGTGGGGAAGTAGGAGGAAGGGGCCATCACCCAATGTGCCAGCCCAGACTTGCGCGAGCAGGCATGGTGCGCCCAGCTGCGCGCCCCCACCTGCCCCCAGAGGGCCGCAGCGTGTCGTCGCCCGTTGCGACGTTTCATGATCCAGACTCGCCCCCCGCTGCCTCCCTGCCTTTCAACTCACAGATGATTTGTTGATACCGGCTGGCACCCCCAGGAGCAAGCTCTGACACTGACCATGAACCTTGATTGGCATTCAAACCCCTTGATTGGCCGCCATTGTTATCGTGGGTCGATGGCCTTCCAGTCCCGCTGATTGAGAAAGCACAGCGGTCTGGTTTGGACGTGTCAGTAGCGCAAAGGTTGCACAGGGTTTATGCGCAAAATCCAGCCTGCGATGGGTCAAACTTTGAACTTTGAAAAGTCAACCGCTTGATTCCCGCCAATTGCTTGGTGGGGCGGTGCCGCCGAAGGCGCAGGCGCTCATGCGCGCCCGAGCACCGGTCGCGCCGCGCCGCGCCCATGCGACAGCACGCACGCGCCGGGCACAGGCTGCTGCAGAAGCTCCTGCTTTCATGCATAGGTTAACTTGGAGCCGCAGCACACTGCGAGTTCATCTCATAATCGGCCAAAACAAACAAGGGTTTTGGGCCAGAAGGGTCCTGCTTTCGGCAGAGCATCCAGGTTGGCGGATGGGAAGCGGCATATGGCTTATGACGCACACACAAAAGGATCTGAGCCGGCCTGCGAGCCGCCTGGGCTGCGCGGCCGGGGGGCCGTGCATGCACGCAATCTTGACCATGCATGGGGGGATGCGTGGCGCGGCCAGCAGGAATGTGGGGGTCCGCGATCACTTGCATGAGCTGGTAGGCCCACCCTCACCTTGCTCTCGTGCCCGAGGGGCGCAGCTTGCTCTGACGGCACGTGTGCTGCGACACGCATGCGACGCAAGTCTTCCCGAGTGCGAGAGTGTGTGTGCGCGTGTGTGTGTCTGTGAGTGTAATTGAGCAGGGCAACACTTGGGGGGCAGAGGCCCGGGAAACAACAGTAAACAGCACACGGGGGCGCTGCAAAAAAAAGTCTCATGAAACCATTGGCACCAGCAGGCAATGGTGCTGCATGTACACCGCATGAAATGGCAGCCGGCCCCCGCCCTCAGCTCGCGCCATCAGGAGGCGAGGCGTGTGGCGGCCGCATGTGGGGGCCGATCGCAACAACAAGCAAAACCCTGGCGGGACGTCGCATGCGTCGCCGCCGCCGCTTGTCAGGGATCAGACAACCTCCTGCGCGTGCGCCCTGCCCCAGCACAGGGCGGGGATACAGGGCGTCTTGCGGCGTACGCGACGGCGCTCAGAGGAAGCAGGGCAGAGCGACCCCGAAAAGGGGCCGCCCCGCAGGGACACGCCCCTCACTACAACAGCAGCAGCTGCCCCGCCACAACCGCCGCCGCCGCCGCCGCGACGGGCAGCAGCGAGCCCGCGCCCCGCCCCGCGGCCGCGTTGAAGCCGCCGGCGGCGGGCACGCGGTTGACGCCGTTCTTCACGAGCCAGTCGTAGTAATACGACGCGATGGTGCCAGATGGCGGGTCGAAGAACTTGTTCTCCATCTCCTCCTCGATCCTGGGGGGATGGTTTGAAGTGACGTCGACGAGCGAGGGTGGGTCCGGGGATCGTGCACGTTGGGTTGGCAGTTGGATTGACAAATATCAGTCGCAAGAGGCAATTGTGTTCATAGTGGTGGGGGGCGGGTGTGGAGGGAATTTGCTATGCAAAAAGCAGGGGAACAGCGACGCGTGCCCGCAGCCCTGAGGGTCGCCGGCTCGGCTCCGTCGCTGCGGCACAAGCCCTCTGCTCACGCATGTCACGCGGCGCCTGACCGTCCAGCGGGTCAGGCTGCAACGCAGCAGAGGTGCCGCACACGCGCGCGCTCTCCCTCGTGTCTTCCGGCCCCACCTGGCGTAGTCGCCGACGAGCTTCGAAAAGTCGCAGGGGATGGGGACCGCGTTGACGATCAGGACGCGCACGCCCTCGCACGTCTCAAAGCTGTCCACCACGCCGGACGACTTGTTGGGGTCGGCGTCCAGCAGGGCGCGCCCGCGGCCGGAAGGCGCGGGGGCGGCCGCCCGCTGTGCGCGCTGCAGGCGCCGCCTGTGGCTGGGGCCGTCAGCCGCGGGCGCGGCTGCGGGCGCGGGCTTGGCGGCGGGCGCCGGGGCCGCGGGGGTGGCGTCCGCCGGCACGGCGGCGGGGGCGGCGGGCTTCGGCGCGGCCGTGGCG
>NW_014013618.1:0-57611 GCF_000611645.1 Monoraphidium neglectum
CCCACCCCAACAACCCTGCCGCCCTGCCGCCCTGTCGCTGCAGCCTGGGGACAAGGTGGTGCTGATCAGCGCGTCGTTCGGCGATGACGTGTGGGAGGCCCAGAACTTCGGCCAGATCATGTACGCCATCCGCACTCGCAGCGGCGACGTGTACTTGAAGATCAAGAGGAACTTTGGGGACATGAGCGCGCTGCAGGTGAGGCCTGCGGGCGTGGAGGGAGGGGGGCCTAGGTGCGCAGCACCAGGCACAGCGGTTTCTGGGCGATGTGCAGGTGCAGCAGCTCCGGCCGTGGTGGAAGGGTGGCTCTGAGCTTGTGAGCCGGTAGTGAAGGGCTGATGGCGATGTGGGTGATGCTGCAGCAGCCAGCAGTATGCTCCCGTACCCATCAGGGCTGGCGCGTCTAGGGTGGCCGTCGCTGGTTCTTTTCAGCAGGTGTTTCCAGTGCGAGAGGGGTCTGATGTGTTTAAGAAGTGGAGCTTGCAAAGCAGTGCGTCGGACACACATGCTCATGTATGCGCCCGCACGATCACACACTCTCACACACCTGCACCTGCGTGCACGATGTTTGTTGGTGTCTGCAATTTTTCACCCCTCCACCCCTCACCTATCCCCCCTCCCCCCGGCCTCTGCCTGTGCCAGGACGAGGACCTGGACGAGGCGGAGAAGAAGTGGAAGAGCGAGAGGCGCGGCGGCAACTACGGCGCGGGCACCAAGGAGATGCAGGTGCGATGATTGCGCAGCGTGGCACCAGCCGGGCCGAGGGGGACGCGGCCCCTTGCTGAGCCTGGCACGGCCGCCGTTGAGATGGCAACTGGCGGGTGCAGATCAAAATTTTCTCTTCCGCTATAGCGCAATACATTCTCCTACGTGCCTGCATGCTTACAAACGCAAAAACGCCGCATACGTGTGCAGGCGCGCAACTACGTGACGCGCAAGGAGCAGGAGCGCAAGCGCCGCGAGCTGTTTGACGACGCTCTGGACAAGTTCAAGAGCGGCGACATTGCGGTGGGCGGCGGGCCCTCTTTTGGGGGGCAGTGTAAAGGGGCCTGATCGGGTGTGCGTGAAGGGGGGATGCTTTTTGGGGAGACCATTTGGGAGTGTGCAAGGCGGCATTGGGCCTGGGTGGCAGCATACACAGGAGGTGTGTGCTTGCAGGTAGTTAGGTTCTAGAGCCGACACGGTATTTCAAACGCAGCCCCTGTCGTCTCACCTCGCCCCTACCCTGACCCCCATGTTCTCCCCCTCCACCACTTCAGGGCGCACTGGTTGACTTTGAGAATGTGGCGTCCCTGGAGCCCCGCAACTATGTTGGTGACAGCGGCGCGCGCGTGACGCCCGTCATGCCCGTCACCGCCTACAACATCGCCTGCTGCTACAGCATGCTGGGTCAGGTGCGCTCTGGCCCCGGGGGAGGGGTGTGGTGGGATGTTGTACGTGCTGGCTGGGGTACGGGGCTGCCTGACAACGCCCCACCTGCAGAGTCCAGTTGTGGTGGGAGCCTCGGGCAGGTACGCGTGCGGAGACATTCCCCGCGCGGTAATCTTCAGATTTCGACCAGCTCAACACACTTGACCCACCTGATCAATCCCCCCTCCTTCCCCACACACACGACCAGATCGACGAGGGCCTGCGCTCCCTGGAGCAGGCGCTGTCCCTGGGCTACGAGGACTACAGCCAGGTGCGGTCCGACAAGAACCTGACCAAGCTGCGTGAGAGCCCCAGGTTTGATGAGGTGCTGAACAAGTACGACGAGCCGGTGATCAACATGGAGGCAGTCAAGGCCACCTTTGGCTGGCTGTTCAAGAAGTAGGCCCCCTTCCCCAAGTGTGGGTCGCGTGTGGGCGGCTGCAGCCCTATTTTTGCTGCGCATCTTGAGTGTTTTTTGCAACAGCTGAGAGCATCTGTATCGAAGAGCTTTCTTCGCATGACGAGAGTAATAATTGTAAATGGTATCTGCAGCTGAATGTCTGGCTGCATTATCCAAGCAGGTTGTGCGACTTGCAAAATGGGCTGGCGTGCAGCTGCCACAGCATCAAGCCGCCATTGAGTGGCGTGATGCTGAGCAGCTATGTTGCCAGCTTGGGATGCAGCCGCCTGCCTTGCTTGGAGGGAGTCAGCATGCGTAATGATAAGGTTGGGCTTGGGGAGGTGCGTGAATGTGCTACACGGCCTGACAGCGTGGGCCGCTGCTGTGGTGTCCCTCCGCTCATTTTCCGCCGGTGTGGCTCCGCAACCCACTGCGAATGAACGACCAAAGGCACCCGCTGTTTTCACATCCGCATCGATGCAGAGATACATATTGACCCATGGAAACACGTAATATATGTCATACAACGATGTTTGGTGCCATTGCTGGCAGCTTCCTCAAGCACGGAGCTCGAATCATCGAAGAGCAGGTTCATGGCGGCGAAACCACGGGCCTGAGCCAGCTCGTGATACCTTCGTTTCTTTTGTTTCGCGTAAGTTCATGTAATCTATCTCATTTCTGCAACTCCGTCCTCTGCCACGCAGCTGCAACTCCGACAAATATGCGACACGGCAGCGGGAGGACCTAGCGATGCCAGCAAGGAGTCATTTGGGCATCTAATCGCCAATTAGAACGCGTGTAGTTGCTGCCTGTCTACGTGCGCGTCGCCACGTGTGGCGCGCCCCCAGGCGCCAGGCCGCATGCGCTGTCCTGTCGGCGCGCGCAGCGGCCTGGCTGCCTGGTCGCTTGCGGCGGCTTTTCTGGTACTAGTTTCTGTGCTACTGGTGGCGGCGCCCGTGGCCAAGGGTCAGACAGTATGGGGCGCGGACAGGAGCGTCAGAGAGGCATCGCCGTCGCCTGCTGTGGCTGTGGGCACCAGCCGCGGCAGTGCCGTGTCCAACTGGGCAGGGGACACAACAAATGGCAACAGTGGCAGCAGCAGTGCAGAGCAGTACACAGACAGTTACGAGAACGAAGCAGTAGCTGGCAGCAGCACCAGCAGCAGCAGCAGCAACAGCAGCATCAGCAACAGCAGCATTGGCGGCGGCAGCAGCAGCAGCAGCAGCAGCAGCAGCAGCAGCAGCAGCGGCGGCGGCGGCGGCGGCGGCGGCGGCGGCGGCGGCGGCGGCGGCGGCAGCAGCAGCGGCGGCGGCAGCCCCATCTCCAGCCCCAGCCCGGCAGCAGGTGCAGGCATCACTGACCAGAACCCGCTGTCTGCGTCTCTGTTGCCGTCTCCACTGTCCCCAGCAGCTGTAGCAATACCGCCGCCGCCTCCGCCTGCGGCTGTTGCGCGTATTGGCATCCCCAGCAACAACGGCAGCACTGTGGTCCGCACCCGCAGCGGTGCGCTTGCCTCTGTGACGTTTGATGGCTCCAGCAGCAGCAACGCCGACACATATGACTGGTCCATTTCCGAGATCCGTCCCACTACGCAGCCCGTCATCCTCAGCCTCCCTGTGCCCCAGCCGGCGTCGTTTGATGTCCTCCTTGGAAGTGGCGAGTTCCTAGTCACGCTGCGGATTGTTGGCGCATACGGCACGCACACGCAGGCGCTGTTGGTGGTGGTGCGGGAAAACCGCATCCCCATTGCCAGCGCCGGCGGGCCGTACACCGGCTACCTCGGGCGGCCAGTCGTCGTCACTGCCGGCCGCAGCAGCGACGCCGATGGCGACCCTCTCAGCTTCCGGTGGACGCTGGCGCTGGCAGGAGGCAACGGCAAGGTGCTGGCAGAGGCGTTCACCTCAGAGTGGTCCTTCTTGGTGGCCAGCGTGGGCGAGTACGTGCTGACACTGGAGGTGGGCGACGGCCAGGGCGGAGTCAGCGCGACACAGGCCGACCTGTTGGTGCTGCCCGCGGCGTACGCGCCACACACGCCGCCCCCTCCGCCGGCGCTGGTGGCAGCCGCGGCCCCAGCCAGCTCCCCATCGCCGCCCCCACAGCCACCGTCAACGGTCGTGGTCGTCGCAGCCGTCCCCTCGCCGCCGCCACAGCCCCCGCCACGTTTGCCGGCCCCGCCGCCGCCGCCGCCGCCGCCACTGCCCATACGGTCTCCCAGCCCCGCTGCGTCACCAGCAGCGCCGGCGGTAACTGTGCCCCCAAACACGGTACCGACCAGCACCGCACCGCAGTGCCTGTTTGACAGGACCACGGGAGCTGGCGTGTACGCGTACGACATCCTGTCAATGCCCTCGCTCACAAACATCAAGGCATGGGCCAGCCAGGAGTGGCGCAACTGCACCTCTGGCCCCATCAAGCCCTACGGGTCAGGCGCGGCGCTTGGAAGCAACGGCGCCTCACCTTTGGGCGCCCTGCTCTACGTGTTGGGCGCCAACATCGCGTCACCAGACGCGGTGGTGTCGACGGGCGGCAACAAGACAGGGCTGGTGCTGCTCAACGCGACCGGCAGCACGCAGGCGCCCCTCCGGCCCATCCTGCTCTACTCCTGGGTGGTGCGGCGCCTGCCAGACGGCCAGCAGGTGGCTGCGGCGGCTGGCAAGGCGACCAGCGTGTGGCTGGCAACGGGAGTGTACGCCGTCACGCTGACAGTGACAGACCTCGTGGGAGCCGCGGCAAACGCGAGCAAGGTGTTTGCAGTTTGGCCAGTGCCGGTGACGACGGCCGTCATCAGCAGCCCGGCGGCAGTGGTGATTGCGGCGGACGGCGACGGGACTCAGGTGTGGGTCTTGCAGTCATGGTTGGACACAAGGGTTGGCATTTGGTGTGCAGATCGGGCCAGTGGGCTGCTCGTGGCTTTGTGACAGCTTTGCATGTGGTGCTCATAAAGCCAAAAGGTTATCGAGTCCGGAGTCATTTGTCGCTGCAGTCGATTCTCTGTGCAGCACCCCTAGCCTTCTTTGTGTCCGCCCTAGGCTGCCCCAGGCTGCACTCCCATGCACCCCCTTTGACACCCTGCCATTTTGACATTTATACACCGCCTTTCGAATACCTGAAACACCAAAATCCTGAACACAGTTTCTGATGTCGGCCAACGGCAGCCTGCCTGCGCCTGGCCGCAACCTCACCTACTTCGCCTGGCGCGTCACCTCGGTCCCAGACGGACGGGTTGTTGCCAGCGTTATGGGCTACGCCGGCTACCTAAAACTTCCCACGGGCAAGTACACCATTGATCTGGCGGTCCAAGACAGCAGCGGCGGTAACTCGACAGCCATCAAGCAGTTTGTGGTCGGCACCAGCAGCAACCCCAGCAACCCCAACCCCAACGCAACGGCCGTCGCGGCGATATCGCTGCCACCACCGTCTGTCCTGGCGGCTTCGGGGTCTGGTCTCACTCGTGTGGCTCTGGACTCAACAGGCTCGTTGCCGGCGGCTGGGACCCGCGTGGCCAATGTGTTGTGGGCTGTTGTCAGCATTCCAGGGCGCACGGCAGTCGCCAACACCACTGGGAGTGTCGGCGAAGTCTGGCTGTTCCCTGGCAACTACCAGGTAAGCAGATTCTCTTTGCACCTCCAGGAGGCGCTGTGCGCATAATCAGCAGAAAGTGGAGTGCTGTGTTGGTGTGAAGGAGCATGGGCAAAAGGGGTGGTTCTCGATCGGATTGGATGTGTGCCAAGAAAATTGGTGGGTCCAGCACGCTTACGACGGGAGGAGATGGAGGGGAAGCAGTGTTTACAGGAGAGCCATGATTTAACATCGATTACGCATGCGTAATGAAATCCACCGCTATACAGTCAACTCCTTCCAAATTATGTTTTGACCTCTTGCAGGTGGGCATGCTGATCAGCGACACCGCGGGCAACACCGCCACCGCCCGTAAATCTTTCTCTGTCGCGGCCTTCACTGCAGCACCCGAAGACACCTCCCCCTCAGTCGCCGCGGCGCCCATTTTCAGGGCTGCCTTGGTGTACACTATCAAGGCGGGCGGAAGCTTCTCGATTGAGGGGGCCGCCATGGACCCAGATGGCAGCGTGGTGTCGTACAAGTGGACCCTCATGGAGGTGGCCACCGGCAAGGTGTTGATGGGGGACGGTGCGCGTGTGGCCGTGCCCTCAGTTGCAGCTGCTGGCGCCTACTCCCTGCTCATCACCGCCATGGACGGTCAGGGAGGTGCTGCCGAGGCTGCCGCCAAGGTGATTGTCTCTACTGTCACGGGACCGCCGCCGTCGCCCTCACCAGCAGCTGTTCAAGCAGCGGTGGTGTCGACGCCGCCGCCCATCTATGGGTCAAAGCTGGCGGTGACCCTGCAGCTGCCAGCCAGATCATTCTTCCAGGGCGCTGTGATGGAGGTGGACCCCGCCGTCAGTGGCCTGTTTGATCTCAGCAGCGCCAGCTGGCAAGGAGATCTGGCAGCCTCGACCTGCTCGCTCACGCTGGCCCCTTCAGACGCCCCTGCAGCTGGAGGCGGTGCGACCGTCTTTGGCTGCAGCACGCCGGCTCGGTTTCTGCTGGCCACCCCTGGGTCGTTCAGGCTGACTCTCAGGGTGGCCAACAAGGCTACTGGCAAGACAGCCAGCACTTCATCAGCCATCGCAGTCACAACCAAGCCCTTTTGGAGTGACTACTACACGGCCGCCTCGCCGCAGGGCTTTGTGACAGGCCGCTGCGCCACGGCGCAGCTGGTTGGGACCGAGTTTGCGCCGCTGGTGCTGTCGTGCAGCGGGGTGACGCTGCCCGTCGGCTGGGGGGCCGACGCAGGGCTGGACGTGGCCAAGCAGCAGCTGGCTTTTGCCTGGAAGCTCACCCCGCTGACAGCACGCGCGGCGGCGGCCCACAAGACGCCGCTCACACGCTCTTCAACGGGCGGAGGCACGGCCGCGTTTGGGGCAGTTGCGGCAGGGCTCTATTTGGCAGAGGTGGCTGGATTTGCCGGCGGTGCGGGGGGCGTCAGCACGTCGTCAGTGAACAGTGTCTACTACCTGTCAACGCTGCTGGTGGTGGCGCCAACGGCGGCGCTGGTGCTGGCGGCCCCAAAGCCCAGCTGTGCGGGGGCGGCTGTTACGCTCACAGCAGCAGCACCCACTGTACTGGCCGGCCAGTCTGCGGCGGCCGCGAGATGGACGGTCGAGTGGCAGGATGCAAAAGCGGCGACCGGCAAGGCGCTGATGCTGGCGGGCAGCGGCGCGACCTTCAGCCTGGTGCTGCAGCCAGGGCGGTACTTTGCGACAGCCACGGTGGACGTCACCGACAGCGGCGTCGTGCGGCGGCTGGCCGGCAGGGCAACCATCGACGCACGGCCTTGTGTCGCATGCGCCTTGGGGCCCGTGATCTTGCATGCGGCGGCGGAGTCTTGCACAGCGGCGGCAGCGGACGCTGACAAGCTCCTGGCGGGTCTACCGCCGGCTTGGGTGGGGACGGCTGCCCAGCTCAGCTTTGCGGCGGGGTCCAACTTGTCGCCAGGGACGCGGGCTCTGACAATAGTTGCACGGTCAGTGGCCACCAACGTCACCGCCAGCTGCACTGTGCAGCAGGTGACGGTTCGCGACGCCACGCCGCCGGAGGCCAGGCTGCGCAAGGTGGGCGGCGAATGTGCAGCGCCAGCCAACGGCAAGTGGGCGTGCTGGCCCCTCGCGGCCCTGGCCGACTCGAGTGACACCTGCGGGGCAGTGCAGGTGCAGGCGACGTGTGCGGGCAGCACGGACGCCCGCAACTGCCGGTTGCCCAAGGATGGACGTGTGTGCATTCGTGCGGCGATGCCAGCAGCAGGCAGGGACAGCACCGTCCTGGGCCTTGACTTGGCCTTCAGGGACGAGGCGGGAAATGCACGCAACGGGACTATCAGGGTTCCCGTCACCGTGTACCGCACGGCCAGGGCCGGCTGCAGCCCTCCCACGCTCGCGTCGCCGCCTAGCTGACAGGTTGCAGCTCTTTGGTGGCCTGATCTGTTTTGCATCAGCACTTGCATTCACACATCCTGCTCACCCTGCGCGCCGCTCTTCTGTCCTCAACTCTACGACTAAATTGCATTGGCCTCTCAACGGCATGAATTTGAATCGAATCCACTATCCAACAGCATAGCTGCAGCACGCGCTTGCGCGAGCACAGCCATCCTGATGCTGGCTGAGCGGACTTGATTTGCGCTCCTGAAACAGGGCGCAGCCTCATTTCCCGCCCTTTGTGGGAGGCAGCGCCGTGCCAGCCGCAAGCATGGCACCCTCAGCATGCAGCATATCCTGTGAAATGTTTCTGAACCTCGGCCTGGTGGCGGGTGCCGTGATAACGGCACCTTGCAGATGCGTGCCATTGCTGGACCGGGTCTGCTGGGGTGCAATGACTGTTATAAGTTTGCACCTGCTCCTGGGTTGCCATATTTGGGCCTCAAGGGTGTGTGCCAAGCATATTCACAAGCATACACAGCCAAAGCTGTGCAAGCCTGCTATGGGAACGGGGCCACGTGTCTGCAGCCTGTGATGAGCCTGGTCATTCATGCCGCAGCTGCGCCGCAGCCGCTGGGGGCAACACAGAGCAGCCCACCCGTATGACCAGCATCTCACATATGCCCGACTGCATTGAATTCGACACACACTCCTGACTGAAACTCTGAAAGCACCAGATCTCTTCACTACTGGTGAGCTTGCGGGTTATCTTGCTCCTGAAGCTGTGAAGCAGGGAATAGTGCTTGAGTTTGATCTGCTTGTCCGCTCAGAACTGACAAAATGGGGCCGTGGCAAACTCGGCGCACATCACATTCTGAAAGGTCACTCCGAAGAGCGTCTTTGAACGCACACAAATTTCGTGAAGGGGAAAACAGATGGAATCTACGGATGTGTGTTCCAAGCCGGAGAAGCCTTGACTCCGCCACTACCGTAACCTCGCTGCCGCTCTCCCCGCCGCTGCCTGTGTGCAGACACCAAACGCACACGACGAGGGGCGCAGGCAAAAAAGACGCACGGCAACCGTTGCAAGTGCAGGCAGCAGCCATGCGAACTGGCACGTCAACACGCGGCCGTAGAGCACGCGCCATCGCACTGGTGCTGCTGCTGGCGGCCGTCGCGCCTGGATCCCTGGCGCAGCCTGTCAGCACCGTTGCAACAGCACTGGCAGCAGGTGGTGGCCCCAGCTTTGCCGGCTCTAGCTCCTCATCCTCTTCTTTCGCCTCAGCTTCCTCCGCCATG
Organism: Monoraphidium neglectum; assembly: GCF_000611645.1. NCBI lineage: Eukaryota > Viridiplantae > Chlorophyta > Chlorophyceae > Sphaeropleales > Selenastraceae > Monoraphidium > Monoraphidium neglectum. The sequence goes on from NW_014013618.1 coordinate 9,038, forward strand.
TCGACGCTTAGCGGCGGCGGCAACGGCGGCGGGGGCGGCCCCAGCGGCGAGTGCCAGACCGTCACGCAGACGAGCAGCAGCAGCTGTGCCAGTGGTAACTGCTGCGAGGTGAAGCAGCGTGTCACGCTCTGCCCCAAGCACACAAGCGCGCTGGCCTCCATCAACGGCAACGTTGGCTCCTGCTGCGTTGTGCTGGCCAGCAAGGCAAACGGCGCGCCCACAGCCTTCTGCGCAGCGCCGACCACCAAGGGCGGCTCACAACTCTTCCCCAGCGGCGTGGCCGTCACGCTGCTGCCAGACTGCAGCAGCACGCCTGCGGGCTCCGCGGGATCCCTCACCTGCACGGCATTCTTTGCCAAGCTGCCGCGTGGCTACACGCTGCCGCCCACGCGCGCCAACCTGGCCATCGGCGCGGGCGTGGCGCCCTGGACGGGCGAGCTGCCGCCGTGCGGCAATGGCGGCTACAGGGGCTTCAGACAGACGGCCGTCGTGGACAAGGCGGGAGCAATCACCTTTACCTCCAAATGCATTGCCTGACACTACTACTTTTGACTCATGAGTATGTTCGTGTGTGTGTGTGTGTGTGTGTGTGTGTGTGCAGGTACGTAAGTATGTTCGTGCGTCCATGCGATTGTGTGTGTGTGTGTGTGTGTGTGTGTGTGTGTGTGTGTGGGTGTGGGGGTGTGTGTGTCAGTGAGAGCGCGCTCTCTGTCGTGCGGAGCTTTGACCGGCAGCAGGGCATGTATTAATCGCCACACAACTTGCCCCCTGCAATGCAGTTGGTAGCGGCAGGCTGTCCGCGGCCAAGTGAGCCGACCAATCTGGCCATGTTGTGCTGCAATGGACTGGCATTCTACTACGCCGCGCTCAGCGCACAGCCGGAGCAGGCGTCGCTGGCGTTGTGGCAGCTGCGTGATAAACTCATGTTGAAGCCATTGCTATTGGGCAATTTTCCTGTTTATGCACGTTTGAAGCTGGCACGTTTGAAGCTGGCATGAGCGGCTCCTTGTTCAGCGAGCAAACACCACATTTTTCTCCAAGCAGCCCATGTCTGTTCACTGGCATGGCAAATGACTCAACTGCCCACTGAACGGTGTGCTTCGCCCTGCTGCCTCTGGGTGTGCTGTAACATGCACATGCCGGTTGACGCACACATCATTGCTGATTCGGCGCACGTGTCATCACTGATTTGTCCCATGTCCTTTTGCAGGGTCACAGCAAGTAATAATCATGCTCCATGCCTGCCGTCCTGTCCCCCCCCCCCGTATTAGGTGCCCATGCAAGCATTCCTAGGGCCAGTGGCGGCAGGCTGCCTATTAATGCTTGACAGGACTGCACTGTCCCTCAACGTCCCAAAAGGCGGCGGTCTGACAGTTGCCATTAAGTCCGAAATAGAGCAGCACAGGGATGAATGTGCTGTTACTCATCAACATACCGGTTCCCAAACCCCGCCAGGCATGCGCTTGCGCACAGAGAGCGAGTGTGGGCTCACAAGCCATTACTCTGTCTAAGGAGGGAGTGCAGCCGGAAGCCCGGCACACACACCCGCGCAGCCTTGGCAGGTCGGGACTTCGCAAGCCAGGCCGCCGCCGCGCGCCTTGGCTGCTGTCACCCAACGCTTCACTTGCCATAGAGGAATGCGAGCCCCAGCACGAGGAATGCGGCCATGGTGGACGCTGCTGAGGCGTAGTAGGGGTATGCCGCCAGGATGAAGCGCTCGTACTCGTCATGGCGGTACGGCCGCACGGGAACAACCTTTGGGGAGGGGCAGTGGACAGATGAGAAGGGGTGGGCAAGTGGGTGCGGTATTTGCGGGTCGCGAAGCGCACACAAACTGGGAGATTCGTTTTGCAGCACCACTGATGGTGGGTACCACCCATGATCGTGCGCAAGTAGAGGACAAGCGCGCGAGGAGGGCATGAGTGCAGGGCATAGAAGAGGCGCAGCGTCCTGCCCCAGCAGCCCTGTTTCTGCCTTTCCCGCCTTGCCGTCCCCCGCCGCCCCAGCTTACGTGCTCCAGGTTGATGTAGCTGTAGCCGGCGTGGTGGTAGTCGATGGCGTACTTGAACACGCCGTAGACGTCAGGCACAGTGAACCTCAGCGAGAACTTGCCGTCGCCGGCATGCTGCAGGGGCTGGCGGATGTAGGGGTCCAGCATCACAAAGGACACCTGGACGTCGTCAGACCTGGGGGTGGTTGAAACCAGGGTGTTGGGGATACGGGAGAGTGAGGAAGGCTGATGAGTGAGCAGGGACAGTTCAGGAGACAGCTGGCACCTGGCAGTGGGGGCGCGGCCCTGATCTTAGAACACCAGCTCGAACCCAAACCCCTCACCCGCTCACTTTCGCCCCTTGTGGGTTTGCTTTTTGGCCCACCCCTGCGTTGGTGCGGCTGCCAGAATCGCACCAATGCAAGCCAACCGAACTGCCAGCCCACAGCCCTCTGGTGCTGCCCGCATCCTCTGCAATCTGAGCCTCCCCCCCCAACCCGCGCCGTCCGACCCACTTGAAGGGCCTCCTCTCCCCGCCCTCGACCTCGAAGATGTCAATCTCAAACTGAACCTCATCCTTCACTCGGTATGGAGAGGGGCCCTCCTCCCCCGTCACCACGTTGCGGTGGCGCGGGGCGGACGCCTCCAGCACGCCGCGCTGCTGGAAGGCCCAGAGGGTCGCGGCCAGCGCAAACGCACGGTTCCCAGACTGCGGGTAGCTGCAGTGTGAGGTGGGGGGCCCGGCGGCACGGGCAAGGTGCCAGGCTCAAGCACAACGAAAGAGAAACGGGCATTTGGCGGGTTTCACGAGGGCCAGGCTCCGGTGTGCCGCGTACACGTGGGCGGCCCTGCATGAACGCAGCGCCACAACTGCACTACCGTCAGCCTTGGTCCGCCCCACAATCTCAGCCATGGCTCGCTGGCTTTTCCCCCCAAGAAGGCCCGCACCTCTTGCCCGACTCTGCCACCTCCACCGCTGCGTCAAACAGCTCGTCGCCCAGCAAGTCCAGGGACCCCACCACCAGGGCGCGCGCGTTGTTGCGCGACTGCACCGCGCTCACGAGCGCAGCTGCCCCGCCGGCCGGCAGCAGGGGGGGCTCTGCGGCCGCCTTGGTGGGGTCGTGGGAGTAGGAGGTCGCCTCCCCTGACAGCAGCACAGTCACCTTGGTCCAGAGGGGGGCAGTTGAATTCAGGTGGGTGAGGTTGGGTGAGGTGCGCGGGCATGGTGTGCACTGGGGTCTTAAACAGAGGAGCAGAGCTCTCCTGCGCCCCGCAGAGCGTGTGAGACAGGGCCCTCATGCAGTTGCGCGGCCGCAGCCAACGGCACTTCACACCATAGGGCATCGCGCGTTGCCTGACCCCTGATCACCCCAACTTCTAGTGGGCAGTCTTGCGTTCCCCAGCGCCCCACAGGAGCTCGTCTGCCACCCCGCCCGGCCCGCCACCCACCAGCTCGCTGCTGGTCGGCACGGCCTGCGCCACGCCGCGGAACAGCACCGGGCTGCTCGGCCGCGCCGCTCCCAGGAACGCGTCGCTGTCGATCCAGGCGCTGGTGGCCACCAGTGAGGGGTCTGTGGCACCGCCGGCCGCCTGGCGGCTGAAGTGGTCGTACAGCCGCGTGCCCTTGGCGTCCACCTCCACCCCCAGGTCGGCGGCCAGGCCACGCACCAGGTCGCTGGCGCCGGGCGCGAGGGCGACCAGCAGGTTGCCGCCGGCGTCGGCCCACTCCAGGATGGAGGCCTTGCTGAGGCTGCCGCCAAAGCCTGCGCGGTGTTGAGCGGGAGTGGTTTCGGGCGCGTGTGAGGGGTCAGGGAGACTGTGCTCAGCCTGTGCCGACGCCCAGCGTTCCGCGCGTTCCTGGCAACTAAACGCAACCGCCAACTCCAGTAGCAGCAGCAGTGGCAGCAACAGCAGCACGCGGCTGGGCGCCCTCACTGGTCGCGCGTGGCGCCAGCAGCAGCAGGTGATCGTAGCGGGGCGTGTCGTAGTCAGCTAGCTTCAGGCCAGAGTCCTTGTGTCCCCGCACGTCCACCTCCAGCCCTGCGTCCCGAAGGCCCTGAAAGTACTGGCTGTGGCTGCTGCGGATGTCCTCGCTGCCGATCAGCGCGAGAACGCGCTTCCCGCTGCACAGCGCACATGGCATCGCCGCCGCTAGCAGCAGCACCACGGCAGCGATCGCCATTTTCCGGGGCCGGTTCATGCTTCTAATGCTGCTTCACGACAACCGCAGCTTGCTCAGATCAGATGCGTGTGATCGGATGATCGGAAGCGATCATGCAAGCAACGACTTGCGAATGTCAGGTATCATTCACACAACCTACGAGAATGGCCGATCAGGACGAGAATGTCACCGTGGCACAGCAGTTTGGACGGGCTGACTCACGCTTTTCAAGAGCAGGCAGCAGGTGCGCATGCAGCACACGAGTCCCCAGCGGTAGAAGCTTCATTGCAAGGCTGGAGCATATGAATGTATCTAAACTGTCTCCCTGCCCTTAAAAGGCTGAGTGAGGTGGCAGTCCGCCACCCTCCCTGATAACTCCTTGCCTCCCCCAAAAGCATCCTGGGTGTAATTACTGGCCCGGCGGTCTATCTAACTAATGCGCAGTTCTGCAAAAAAATACAGGATCATCGCGGAACGTTTGCCGTGCTGCAGATGAGGGCATCGCGACGGCTTCTGAGAGGTACTCGCCGATGGGCGAGCAGTGTTGAACCAGCCGCACGCGTGAAATCGGCCAGATGGGCAAAGGCTCTGCATGCCGCAAATGTTTGAAAATACTGACACAAGGATGTTATCGACACCCATGCCAGTGCAGCAATCAAATTCCAGGTTCATCCCTGAGTTTAGCGAGTTGTAGGTTGGAAGGTTTCCGCCAAAGCGTCGGACGACTGCCAGATGAGTTGCCTGGACGGCGTGCGCTGCGCGCGCCCTGCCTTGAACCGGCAGGGCATGGTGATGCAGCACGCTTGCATGGCTGTGGCGACGGGGTCAATGCGTAGGTTATATGAATGCATGCAGGAAGGGGGCGCATTGACACGGACGGGGAGCTGAACGACCAGCTCTTCGCGTGTGCATCGAAGGCCCCACTTGCGAATCTGCAGCAGCCCGGGCCGCAAAAAGTGCGTGCAATGGCCCTTCGAAAGGTAATGAGGGCTTGTATCTATGAAGAACAGCAGGGTGAGGCACCGCAGCATGGGGCACAGTGCCAGCCATCTGGCAGGATGCTGCGGACTGCCTGGTCAGCAAGTTCGTGGCATGCGCCTACTGCTGGAACGAGAGTCCCGCAGCTTGCCACATCTCACTTCTCGCCCTCAACCCCGCCTGCAACGTAGTGAGTGTGTAGCCGCTCGTGCGCAAGGTGGCTGTTGGGCTTGCCGAGCCACTTCTCGTACAGCGCCGTGATCTGGGGGTTGTCATGGCAGCGACGCAGTGTGGCCCTCTCGTCCAGGGTATACATGGCCTGGGGGCAGCGGGGACGGGCAAGGCAAGCGTTGAGGGCAATTTTGATGGATGGACGACACAAAAAGACAGGAATTAGTCGCTCGCAACAACTGCTCCGCAGATGGCACAGGGCACCACAGGCACATGGTTGACACGCCCGGTGTGCACGACGACCCCTGTGCAGTGGAGGGAGAGAGCGAGCTCTGCCTGCATCGCGCCTCACCGCCTGGCGCTTCTGCAGGATGGTCTTGTCGGTGCTGCGGGGCTGGCCGCCGCCGCCGATGCAGCCGCCGGGGCAGGCCATGACCTCGATGAAGTCGTAGGCCAGGCTGCCGTCAGCCACGCCCTTGATCACCTGGAAAACGGGTGTGAGTTGGAGGTTGCAAACGGTGGGGTCAGGGTGAACACGGGATGCAGCAGGGCCAGGTGGCCAAGAAGGCGCAAAAAGCGGCGCTCACTGCCGGACCCCATGACACCGCACGCACTCAGAGAATCTGGGACCCGCCCACCTTCTTGGCGTTGCCCAGGCCGTTGGCGACGGCGATGCGCAGTGTCACGCCCGCGCCTGGCTCAGACTCCAGCACCTTGAAGGGAGACCCCTCTGGCGGGTGCATGGTGACGGTGGTCTCCTTGATGCCGTCGAGACCGCGCGCCGCATCAAAGTTAAGGCGCTCCAGGCGATCGCCGCTCACAAGCTCATACACGGTGCGCAGGGCTGCCTCCATCACGCCGCCAGTGGTTCCAAACAGCAGGCCGCCGCCGGACCCGTCCCCAATGGGGTTGTCGTAGGGCGTCTCAGGCAGGTTCTGCAGAGGTGGCATGTTTGAGGTAAATCGAGGCGGGTGAGGTTTGCAAATTTGAGCCTAAATGATGGAAGCGCCAAGGCCGTACTAAGCGTTACACCCCCTCCTAACAACATTCCTACTTGGCTCCGTGTCCCCGGCCTTGACGCATGTTAAGGCAGCACCCATTGTTTGAGATCACATCACCAACCTGGCTCCTTCCCCCCTCTGCTTGCCCAGCCCCTCACCGCAAGGTCGATGCCGCGCTCCACCAATATCTTCCCCAGTTCCGCAGTCGTCATCACATGATCGACATCACGCACGGTGCTGCCGCACGCCTCCTTTGCCACCACGTCTGTCACAAACCACTCGCGGTCGGCCTCACCCTGCTTGCGCACGCAGGGCATCACGCTGACGCTGCAGATGTCCTCGGGCTGGACGCCGGCCACCGTGCTGAAGTAGCCCTTGACGACAGCGCCCATCATCATCTGGGGGCTGCGGGGAAAGGCAAGCACGCGGTGACCCAATGAGCGGTGCATTTTGTCACTGTTGGTCCGGGTAGCTAGGACGGCAGCTGCACTACTTGATGCATTTGCTGCCACTGCGTTTTGCTTTTACATGTCCAGGGGCATAGAGGGTTGCTTCACACCCCTGGCGGTGACATCCTTGGCACCGCCACCTTGCCAAAGCCCGGCAAGCCGCCGAGCCCCCCACCCTTCAATCCGCAGGGGATGCTGGCCTACCTCTTGCATGTTGACAGGAAGGGAATGAGCTCGGGGTTGGACTTCTCCACCATGGCCACCCAGCCTGGGCAGCAGGACGTGAACATGGGCAGGACGGAGCTGGCGGCGTGGCCCCCCTCGGGGGCCGTGGCGGGCATGGCGGTGCGCTCGGCCGCCTTGGCCTCCAGGCGGTGCAGCAGCTCAGTGCCCTCCTCCATGATGGTCAGGTCGGCAGCAAACAGCGTGTCTGGGGGCGCCGCAGGTTGTGATGGGGCCAGGGGGCCGGGCACAGGGCTCAGCAGTGGGTGCGGCCGCACAGCTACAAGCCACAGGGAAATCCACACAAGAAGAAGCGCCTGGTGTGAGTGGGCGTAGGCACGGTCTGGGGGAAAGCCCAGCCCCTTGCCGACGCAGCAAGGCAGCCAGTATGGACGGAACATGATAAAGTGCCCCAAGCCCGCTAAGCGCACCAAAGACATAATCAAAGCCCAGCATCTTGAGGGCCGTGACCATCTGGTTGGCGGTGACGGCGCCGGGGGCCAGGCCCAGTGTCTCTGAGATGGCGACACGCACGGCGGGAGCTGTCTGCACCACCATCAGCTTGCGGCCGTCCTCCTTGCCTGTGAGCAAAGCGTAAGGGGCAGTGGGTGCATGCGGTGGGGATGGAGCGCGAAGGGTTGTGAGCGGCGGGTTGTGACGGGAGGGGCAGGAGGGGTGCATGGTCACTTGCGCAGACAGCAGGCATCGCCGGCATGTAGCAAGGGCACTGCACGAAACCATCCGCGAGTCAAGAAGATTCAACTTTTTGCAACTGTGCACGCTGTGGACAAGACCCATATGGCCAAGAACCCAGGCTCGTACGCTGAAAATACAACGCCCGCCTGCTCACCAGCTTCGAGCAGGGCCTGTTGCCAGTGGGGAAGCTTGGAGATGTCGCTGTCCGCAGCGGGCGCGGCTGGCGACACAGCAGCGGCCCTCATGTGGACGGGCGCAAGCCTGCGAAGCGCATGCCCTGCTCCTGGCAAGCGAGCGGTGCAGAGCAAGAATATGGCCATAATTGCGTTGCTGAGGGAGTGGCGCACACCCACAGCCTGCTGCTTGCATGTTTCGGACCGAACAGCGAGAGTCCGCCTGCAGACCCACCGCGTGCGGGGGCCTTCACCGGAAGAACCGGCAGTCGCTTCGCCTGAGCCTGGTGGGCGCACGCACGTACTCCGTGAGCTTGAGCGAGGGAATGCATGGTGGTCAGCGAGTCTTGGTGGATATATGAAAGCTTGATTGAGCAAATAATTGATTGAATCAATCTGGGATGTATTTGGCAACGGAATAGCTCGATCGAACCTGCAAAGGAAAAGCCCGCCACGGTGACCTGTATGAGTCGTGCAGGCGACACGATGCAACATGCCCGCCGCCATGATGCATGCAACGTTCAATGGATGCATTTGATTTCTTGCAAGTTATAATAAACTTATGATACTCAGAACGGGTGGCACCCTCGGATGGCCGCATGGCGTCAAAGACATGAGACACTAACTGCTGAGGCAGCCATGGCGCGATATCTGGATGGTCCTCAAAATCCTGGTACCAGTATGATTGGTACCAGGATTTTGAGGACCATCCAGATTCTCTGACCTGCACGCAATTTGCAAGCAGTGATTGAGCTCAAGGGCACTGATGAACAAACCCCGCCATCAGTCATCTTCTCAAGCCGGATGGTTTTTGCTGACAGAGCATTTTTCAAACGCGGGAAGCCAGCATCAGCTGCCAGTGCGTACCATGCTGCTCCCATCATGCACCATGCTGCTCAATAGCACGACATGACAGGTCACCCAAAGACATGAGGCCCCAGGCCGCCTAGCGGGGCGTCCCGCACCAAGGCGATGCGACTTGCTGCAGGGTTGTATAAAGCACCACAAACGCGTAGCGAAGGCGGCCATAATTACAGACATGCTTGCATCACCACAAAGCATGTGGAACATCGTGATGCTCAACACCAGCAAATGGCACGGAACCCGCAGCAGAACCCCCATTGCTAGCAGCCAACACGAAGCCAGCGTAACAAAATGCCTAGCCACCCCAACTCAACCCCAGGCGCGTGCATGCAAGCGGCCAGCGGACGCGCGCATCTGCTTACCTGTCCCAAGCCCCAGCTTCCACCCTGCCGCTGCGCTTCAAAAACAGAGAGCAACACCAGCTTTTAGTCCCATCTTTGCTAGCGAGCAGCTCGCGCTAACCTTGAAAAGCGATAGCCTTGAAAAGTGGAAAGGGCGGCGACCCTGGTCTCCCAGATGCGGCGCCTTGAGGCTGTTGATCAGGTCACGAGTAGTTTTGGGGCAGCACGATACGGGTTGTTGCGGTGGCGCTGCCCGCCATCATCGTCACAGGCCAGCCTCTCGGCGCCGCCTCATCATATCTCGTCAGCATCGTTCATCACGGACAAACGCGAAGGCGCTTGACCTGGAGAGCCGTGAGGCGCGCGCGGAGCCGGGGGCTCGTGGGGAGCGAGCCAACACAATGCTGCAGAAACGCATGTACGGCTTGCGCATGGGGCTCTGGCTGCACAGCAACACACCACAGCATCTTGCCACGCACAATGGAAGCCTGGCTGGAGGCCGCCTTCGACATTTTGCCACCCCACAAACTTCTGCGCCCTGCGCGCCGCCCGCCGCTTGCGAGCGGCCTCCTTGTAGATATGGGACACCCGCCGTGGCGCAGCCACCCCCAGCAGCCCGCAGCCTTCACTCCGCAGCATGCTCCCAAATCAGTTGCCGTTGCCCCCTTGCATCGCCAAGCCCTAGGAATGCTGCTGAGGCTGAAACGGCCCCTGCCGGACTGTCCGCCCCGCAGACTGCGATGGGCAGGGCCTCAGTCGCGGCCATTGGGCGAGTGATCGGGGCGTGGCGAGTTGCGGCGGCCCCCGTCGTCGTCATCGCGGCGGCCGTCGTTGCCGCCAGCATCGCGAACTGGGGACCTGGACGGCGACCGCGGCGGCGGCGAACCATCCCTGGGGCGTGGGCTGCGGCTGGGGCTGCGCCTGCGGTCACCACCGCGCGGGCTGCCGCTGCGGCTCCTGGCCCGGGCGTCCCCGTTGCCGCGGTCGCGGCTGAGGCTGCGGCGGCGGTCATTGCGTGGACTCCTGCTCCTGCTGCGGCCACGGCCCCTGTCAGCAGGGCTGTAGCTGCGGTCGCGGCGACGGTCCGCGCTGCGACTGCGGCTGCGGCTGCGGCGACCGTAGCCGCCGCCACCACCCCTGTAACCACCCCGCCGCCTCCGTAACCACCGCCGCCCCCATAGCCGCCGCCTCCCCTCTGTGCCGGGGCGTCTGAGATTGCCAAGCAGGGCGAGGGGGGCGAGATATGAATGAACGCTGCAGCCGCAGCAGCGGCAGCGGCACGCGAGAAGCCTGCCAAGCTGCAAAGCCAGCGCACAACAGCTAAGGGAGCGCTGCTGGTATGTAGGGAATGCGTTAGGGGTCGCAATCCTCAATTCACCCCCTTGCCGGTTCGCGGAACAAGCCTGTCATGCACCACCTGGCCCCTCACCGCCCCGCGCCAGCATGTCCTCCGGCTTGCGGCGCCCATGCAGCGCCAGGTTGCAGCCAACCTGTGGAGGAAGTTCAGGGGTGGGTGGTGCCAAACGGCAGTTTGCACACGGTCTGAGTGCCGGTGCGACTCAGAGCACGGGACACGAGCAAGCCCAGGTCAAGCCTGCCTGCTGGAACCCCCAAGCCTATCTGTGAAGCCCGCCGTGTCCAGCCCTCGCCCACCCCCGGCTTATCACGACAAATGCAAACTCTGCGCCAAAACCCAGGCCCCCAGCCCCGCGCTCACCCTGCGCCCGTCCAGCATGACTCCATCCATGTAGCGGATCGCATCACGACAGTCGCGCGGATCAGCAAACTCCACAAATCCGATGCCGCGCGGCTGCCTGTGGGGCGAGTGTTATTGTGATGCGTTGGTGTCCAGTCAGGTTTGGGACAAGCAGGGAATTTGTGCCAGCAGCACGCGCAAGGCCTCCCTGACGCTGCGCTGCCCGCGGTGTGCACCTGAAACCGGACCTGGGGGCCAAGCACAGCGTCGTGCCAGGCACAACGCATAACCACAGGAGCACTGTGACTCTGGTGCTGGGATTAGACTCACTGGGTGTAGAAGTCGCGCGGCAGGTAGATGTCGCGGACACGGCCATACTTCTCGCAGGCATAACGCAGATCCTCCGGGCGCGTTGTGCGCGAGAGGTTGCGCACCATCATGCTGGTGCCCGTCGGCTCGGCGCGGTCGCCCGCTGGGCTGCGGCGGCTGTCGCTGCCACCCCGCGGCGGGCTCCGGCTTGCGCTCCTGCCACGCCCGCGTGCCGGGCTGCGCCGCCGGGGGCTGTAGGACCTATCACGATCATAGCCTCTCTCCCTGCTCATGGCTGCTGCGTGCCCTGGACCGGCAGCTCGGTGTCCTCGGTTGAGGCGGGGCGTGATCAGCAAGCACTGCGCGAAGCTCTCGAACTCAATAGGTGCCCACAATAAACCAGAAGAGGTGAGTCTGGTGAGTGGGGCGAACCGCGCTTTGAGTAGTGGTGCAGCAGGCGAGGCAGGTGCGGCACCGGAGTGATGAAGTGCGTGATCTGCTTCACGACCAGCACCTGACTTCATCGAGAAATTTAACTAGGTCATTCACCATCTATCTGCTCAATATAACTCATCGTTCACATCGCCTAGACCGTGCTGACAAGCCGAGGCCTTGAACAGGAGCCCAACACCAGCTCTCGGCGCTCTTTGAGAGTCGTAAGAGAATCATGGCTGCTCAGGGGGCGGCGCTGCAGTCTTCGAACGCAGAGTTGGTCAAGTGTGAGTGCGTAGCGCTGCTATATGGCTTTGACCATTGACTGTTGCCCCTGCTTTTCAACACACAAGAAGACAAGCAATGTCAAGGCTTGTCACTTATAGAGCATATATTGAGGATTGGGGCCCGCCCTTTGAACGGCTGCACCTCCGGCCACTGGTATCACACCGCTCAGCGCATCAGCAGCCGGCGCGCCGGCGCTGCAGCAGCTGCTGCTGCACGTTTCGGGTGCCAGTTATCCACACAGTGCTCCGTGACGCACGCCACCTGCCAAAAATTCCACACAACATGCTCCATGCTGCTGCTGAGCAGGCATAGAGGATCTTCGTGAGAAGCGTGAAGGCATGCTGAAGCAGATTGCAGACGAGGAGTCTGAGAAGATGAAGGTCGGCATTCGCTCGACGACCGCCACGATTGACTGCAGCGGCAGCGGTGACTGCACCATATGTGAATGCACAGGCAGCAGCAGAGGTCGGGGCAATGCAAACTCACAGCCCAATTCCATGGACTGCCGTCCAACACGTGTGTGTCAAGATCTGCATCGCACAACCGCACAGATTCAAGTGGAGCTGCAGCAGCTGACAAAAAGGCTGGCAGCCATCAATGAATCCCTAGCACGCAAGGTGTGTGGGGTCAGAAGAGTGAGGCAAGGGGTCATATTGTAGGTCTGTGTGAAACATTGCCAGCCCGTACGAGCCAAAATAAACTGCCCCTAAAAGCTGTTGAGACTGCAAGAGCCTAAGCTTGTCCCTGACCCAAACTTCATTTCCACTCCAGCTGGATACCAAGAATGAGTATGACAAGGTGCGCAGCCCTTGCTGCAGCATCCCAAGGGACCACGATGGGCGCTGATTTGGGCCGTGCCCTTTGGTGCTTGCCGCGCACCCAGTGCAAGGGCACGGGTGCACGCCAGCAGCGACCCAGTCGCACTCGTACGACAGCCGCACACCCCAGCGCGCGTCATTCTGCCGGTGACGCGCTTTGCCGACTCAGCCAGCCGGCGGCACACGCGGGCGTTGTGCAACCTGAGCCGGGCGCCCCCTGCACAGGGGGTGACAGCCCGATTTCACAATCTCCCGGCCTCCTTCACCAGCAGGGCCGCATGTGACACTGTGCCAACTGACCGCTAACTGCCTGACTGCCTCGTGCGTCCCCCAGGTGATCCAGGAGACGGAGGCGGCCTACCTCAAGATCCTGGAGAGCAGCCAGACGCTGCTCACGGTGCTCAAGCGGGAGAGCGTCAGCATGACTAAGAGGAGGTAGTCCGCAGCCGCCCGGCCGTTGTAATCGGCGCCCAGCTGCGGCGGAGTTTGCGTGAACTGCTTTCAGTCATGCCGCTGCTGGGCTGGCATCACCAGTTTCGTTTGTGTGTTCCACATTTCAAAGTGGGCCGATGACTGAAAGTGGGCAGGCGGTTGTGTAGCTGCTAAACCATCATAAATGGTATCATGACAGTGGCCTTGTCAAACTGCCTTCTGCTGGCTAATTGGTTTGTGTAACCTGCATTACGGGTAACGCATGCCTTGACACCTAGAAGAGGCCCGGGTTACACATCATGGCCGCGTGCAGCATCCACCACACAGCATGTTCCTTGTGCACCCACCCTCCCGCCCCGCAGCGTCGCACGCCCTGCTGCCCGCCCCCTCGCGCCCGGGGTCAAACTGCGACACGGGCAGGATCCTCTGGTAGTCGCAGCGCTGATCAATCCAGGCGTGCGCATCGAACACCCATCGATCCCCAGACGCGACATGCACCACCTCCACGCGGCGCAGGTGCCAAGGCGCAAACAGCCCGCTGCCGTCCGTGCCGACGCGCAGCTGCCGCAGTGAGCCGATGTGGGGCAGCCGCGGGAACAGCAGGCTGGAGATGCCGCCGCGGTCAAACCCGCCTCCGCCCTCGCCCCTGCCCACGTATGCGATGCCGGAAGAGCCCTGTTCGCCCACCAGCTCAAAAAACACGCGCGCCGCCGTGCCGGCCCCCAGCATGCTGCTGGTCTTGAAGACCACCTTGTAGCCCGGCTGACCAGAGCGCACAGACAGGCCCAGATGCTTGATGCGCTCCAACGCCACATCCCCTGCCGTGTCGGCAGACGGCAGCGGGCTGAGCCGTCCGCGGCCCCGAAACGCAGGAATCGCATCATCGCCACGCCAGAGTGAGTCCCCTGGGGAGTCCTTGTGTTCGCTGCCCTCACGTCTCGGATGAAGCTCCACCCAGCTGCGGCTGCCGTGAGCGGCGCTGTCCAGCCAAATGGAAGCTGGGAAGAAGGTACACTCGCCACTGAGGAGGTTCGTGATGCGCACCCAGGCCAGCTGCCAAGCTGCATTTTAGTTTGCGGTTGGGGGTGGATATTGCGGAGATGAGGGGTGCGACTGGTTGCGCTGTGCGGGGAGTGCTGACATCTAACTGCACCATGTTCATATGCATTCAAGCAAAGGCCAATTTCTTCGCCGGGCCACTCACCGCTGCAGCTGCCAGAGCCGTCGTGGCCTATGGTGAGGCACGTCATCCGCCCGACATCTGCCAGAGACCGCAGCACGAACGAATCCAGCGCACCCCTCTGAAATAACAGCTGCCCATCACCATCACTGCCCATGGCCGGCTGTGGCTGCTTAGATGAGGCCCTGAGCCGCTGCCGCTGATGCTGTTGCTGCTGCTGCTGCTGCTGCTGTGGCTGCTGCTGCTGGCACACTTCAAGAGCGTCTGTGCACAACTGCTGCGTCGCTGTCTTGCCACTTTTGCCACAAATCTGAACGAAAACGCGACAGTCTGTTCCAGCGCCCTCGTCCCCGCCGGTCTGGACCTCCACCCAGTAGTCACACCGCCCTGGCTGACGCGCTGCGTTGACCCCACTGCCGCCGTTGGCATCATCCGCCACCTGGTGCAGCTGGCCCGCCTCGTCCTGCGGCGGCTCCTGCTGTCCAGGCTCCGGCTGAGCTGGTGCGCCAGGCGGAGTGTTGCTGGCTACCAGTGATCGGGTGACGGCGCCGTCGTCACGGCTGGCATCTAGCCAGCGGTCACAGGCAAAGTACCAGACCTGATTGCGCGGTCGTAAGCAGAAGTCACACGTCACGGCGATGGAGGGTGTGGCCGGCAAGAAATCAACCCAGGCAACAGTGGCACCACACGTCAACCATGTTGCCTCGTGCAAGCTTCCCCGCAGCTCGACTTGAGCCTCAACCCACCTTCCCGCTACCGCAGTGCTGCACCTCGGCCCTGTCCAGGTGCCACCCTGGGGACGGCCCCGCGCCATCATGCCACACCCTCAGCCGACACAGGTCCCCCAGATCAGTGGGCATCGACACCACAAATGACGCCGAGACGCCCGGGGCAAATGCATTGCTCCCGCCCGGCACAGGGCGTAGCTCCAGGGGCCCACTGCTGCCCGCTGAGCCGCTCAGGTCAATGTACACATGCGATGATGCTGCCGCGCCCAACACACTGCCTGTGAAGGTGGTGACCTGCTCTCGCCAGTCGTGGGGGGTCGGCACGCGTGCGGGTGTGTGGGTCCATGACAGCAGTGGGCTGGTCATCGCAAGCGGCCTCGCGCCAAGGTGTAGCACATTGATAAAGGTTTGTCGACAATGCGTGCCGTCAACAACCATCTTTTGATCCCGACTCCAGAATCGCACCTTGTACCGCACGGCGCGTCCCCGGGGGTCGCTCGTGAGGGCCGCCATCTCATGCCGCTGCCTGGACGCCGAGCCCAGCCACGTGCCACACCAGAACCACCAGCGGGCGCCATCTGAGAGCCGCGTCGCGCGGACCGCCTCCAGGTTCCAGGAGGCCTCCCTGTCACCAGGCTGCAACGACAGCTTGTCACCCTCAAGCCACACCTGCGGGGCATTTGTCACATCAAAGGAGGGATTATTTGCATTCGAAATGCCCGCCTCACCAAAATGGTGGTGGTGAAGCATGTGTCCAGGTAAAAGCGCACAAGCCAGACCAAGTTTGGTGCGTGTGTGAGTCGCTCAGCAATAACCAGGAGCGCAATTCCCTGAGAGCCATTCTGTCAGCTCCAACGGCGCCAGTTGGGATATCACCAGTGCAGTGGGCGAAGCACACGGCCCATCCCACCTTCCTCTACGACGCCCGCACCTGCAGCTGCTGCAGCTCATGACCCAGCGCCCCCTTCGCTATATCCACCACGAAGGCTGTTGTCCGGCCGCACCCAAACAAGCTGTCAGCATTGCCGCCCTCCGGCACACCATCTGCCGCGGCAGCCGCAGTCGCTGGGCCTAGCTCGAAGGGCCCTGCCTCGCCCTCGGGCCCCACCAGCCGCATGCACACAGCAGGCGGCTTGTTGCCCAGGCCGGCTGTGAGCCCTGCACCTGGCACGTCCGATGTTGTGACGGACAGCTCCCAGGGCTCATCCTCAGCCTCCGGGGGGCAACACCCCGCTGACAGCGGAAGCAGCTCGCGATTCTCGCGGCCTTGGCCCCTGCCTGCACCCAGCCATGCCGCGCAGGGGAACAACCACCGGCGGCCGGACGTGGTTTGGGCAACCTCGATGCGGGAGAGGTGCCATGCGGTGGCCTGTGGAGGAGATAAGGTTGGAACTTTTATACACAGGAGTTAACAGCGCTGGATCCTTACAACAGGTCCCGGTGTAGCCCTCGCAAGTGGCGACTAAAAAGGCTGAGAAGCACCAGCCTTTGTGGCGCTCTCAACATATGTTGCACCCAGAGTGCACTTGCTGCCAAGCCAACACACAGGTCTTATACCAGAGGGTGTTGCTCACCTTGCCCTCCACACGGACACGCAGGAGCTGCAGCTCCCCACAATCACGCGAAGGCGGCAGCAAGAACTTGTCAACGGCGCCGCGCCCGAACCGGCGGTGCGCAGCCTTGACGCCATTTCCACGCCCCTGATGTCCGTCGTCTGCTGTGAGTGCGCTCAGGGTGACCGGCCCCATGCAGGCGCTGTCCCCCACCAGCTCTACAATCACATGGGCGCCCAGTGGCGCAAGGCCAGCCCCTGGTCGGTCGCTGGTGTGCACCACCACCTGGCGGCAAGGGTTGTCGAGGTGTGGGCGCATGATGTTGCCTGAGCACATGCATGATAGCAGCAAAGGTTTGATAACGGTCGCTGCTGCCAGTCTCAAATTGTGTGTTTGTATCGCCCGCACACCTGGTATGCTGCGCGTGTGCTTCGGGGGTCTTCCCGCGAGGCCCTCAGCCGCCGCTCGGTCAAGCCGTCCCCCTGGCTCGCGTCCAGCCAGCAGCGAGCGTCGAAGAACCAGGTGACGCCTGCGGCGGCGTCCGTGACCTCCACCTGAATTCATGTGAGCCAACGGGGCCGCAGGATCAGCGTCGTGCGAGCCTGGTTGTGAGGGTATGGATCCCTGTCATGCACCGCCACGCACAGCTTGTTCAGGCAACAGCAGACGCAGCCCTGTGATGGACAACGTTACAGGTGAGTGCAGCGACGCACCAAACGAGCGCTCGAATAACTCTACACCCACCTGCTCCAGGTGCCAGCCAGCTGCCTCTCCTCGGCCGTCATGGCCCACCACACACTCTGTCAGCTCAGGACCCACGTCTGGCAGTGAGAGCTCAAGCTGGTCGATAGCGCCTCGAGTGAAGGACCCACGCAGAGCGCGCCGGCCACTGGTTTTTCCGGTCGCGGCCACAAGCTCAAGGTAGGGGTCTGCATCGGTGCCAGCGCCACGCTCGTTCGAGGTGCGTACCACTACCTGTGTGGGGTGGTGCGCTTGGGTTTACGTTGACACGTGGCCACCCGAGCTAGAGGTGGGCGAGTGGGTCAGCCTGAAAGTGAGGAGACCTTCCGGCATACAAGCCCAGCTCTGCAGCTGGGGCCGCAGTTTAGCAGGGATGCTTATGGTGTGATGCAGCACAATGCCTGAGTTTCCTGGATATTTGGGGCCTTGTCAGTTCAGCGCACCTTGTAGTTCTTAAGCGCAGCCCTAGGGTCCAAGGTGGAAGCGTTAACCTCAGCGAAGCAGGGTGCGCCGCCGCCCAGCCATTTTCCAAAGGGGAAGTACCAGACAGCCCCTGCCAGGGGGGGTCCATATGAGCAAGTCGGGGTGGCAAAAGTCTGCAGGCGTCCACGGGTCCAGGGATCCAGCTGCCGCTACAGCCCATATAAGCATTCAATGCTGCCCTGCTCGTGCCGGGCCTGGCCAACACAACACCTCGCCCAGGAGCGCAACGCTGGATGTCCCACCGCCACGGCCCTCTTCTGCCACAGTGACCAAGGCCAGGTGCCATGCCGAGCCCCGTCCATCCGTTGAAACGCGCAGGCGCTGCAGCGCCCCCAGGGGCGGTAGACTGAGCTCAAACGAATCCAAGGCGCCACGCGAGAAAGCGCCTGGGCGTGAGGGGCCCGGGTCGAGCGTGCGAGGTCCGCTGCAGCCGGCTGTGCCGAAAATCTCAACAGACACGCCAGCGTCCGTCCCAGCGCCCCTTGAGTTGGGGCGGCGGCCACCAGGCGGGGCGCGGTGTCAGTCTGGCTCTGCACGTGACCGGTGGTCAGTTGACAGGCGCACAGCCTCTCTTTCGGAGCCAACAACAGCGGCCTTGAAGCCCGGGTGGTAAACTTCACAGCGGGAAGTAAGGCAGCAGGATTGCTTGCCGCAGCCGACCCATGCGCTCACCTGATGTCACTGGTCGTCACAGTGATGGTGTAACCCTTGGTGTCCTCGCACCCGGGGTCCCTGTCACGGGCGTCCAGCAGCACCTCCAGGCCATGGGACTCGTCCAGCCAACGGCGCGCGACAAACCACCAGGATCGGGGCTGCTGCTGCTGCTGCTGCTGCTGCTGCTGCTGCTGCTGCTGCTGCTGCTGCTTGGGCGCAGCGGTGACACACACGGTGTTGAGATGCCATGCGGGGGTTGCGCCCATATTGTCAGAGCGTACCCCCAGCTGGCGCAGCGGCCCCACATCCGGCAGCTGCAGCGTGAACGAGTCCTCCTGCCGGGTGTCACATCCGGGGGGGTTTGAGGCGAGCTCGTTTCAGAGAGGATGCATGCTGGCTGGCTCTGCTTGATGGGCCAAGACTGCTCCAGAACGGGAATGGGTGGCATTCAGCCAGCAGGGACATGCGCACCAGACGCAGTACTCGGCATGTTTGGCGCGACGCCTCCCTCCCGTGCCAGCGTCAACAGCCCACCTTGTTGCGTGCAAATGCATCGCTGTTGGCCAGCAGCCGCTGCCAACCGCTGCGCCCCGCCTCCCCTAGCAGCTCAACCTCCACCGCCGCGTCGCTGCCGGCACCCCGCAAGTCTGACGTGCGCACGCGCAGGGTGTATGAGACCATGGGGCGGCTCATGGGCGTTGGCGCGGGTGTAAGGTGCGCCTCAAAGCCAGATCGGGCATCCAGCCACCTGGGAAACATTAAGTGCGATCATTGTGGTGCGCATGGAGCGAATCTGGTATGAGAAGTTAGCACTTGTCTGCCAGACGAGCTGAGTGGCACGCAGTGCGTTGCCACATTACATCACAAAATCGCACTGATGTTGGCCGTGCACAGCACTGATTCCTTGTGCAGTGCAGCACTGCCCACCTGTCTGCAGGGAAGTTGAGGCTCGCCACAGCCTTGCCCCCTGGCCCGTCCAAGATGTGTAGCGTGATGCATTCCAGCCGCCACCCCGGCCGCGCACCCGTGCCGTCTGTCGCCACCCTCAGTGCGCAGGGCAGCCCCAGCTCCTCCTCTGCCTCGCACACCTCAAATGCGTCGACCGCACCCCGCTCAAACGCGCCGGGGCGGTCTAGGCGGTGCGGGCCCGACTGGCGCAGGGGTGCACCGCTGCTGCCGCCGTGGCCGGGCCCTGGTCCAAAGACCTCGATGCTGACTGCAGCGTCGGTCCCTGAGCCCCTGGTGCTGGCTGTCGCAATTTCGAGCCTGTAGTGTGCGGCAGGCGGGGGCGCGGGGCCGGGCAACAACTCCGCGCGTGGCGTTGGGGGTGCAAGCCAACGGCGGCAGGGGAAGAAGGTTGTGGCGGCCTGCGGCGCAAAATGACAGCGTTTGGGGTCATGGTCTTGAGCATCAGCAGGGCCATGGCTGTGTCGGCACTATTTGGAGTGTATACAGCATGTGCTTTTCCACTGAGT
Source organism: Monoraphidium neglectum (assembly GCF_000611645.1). NCBI lineage: Eukaryota > Viridiplantae > Chlorophyta > Chlorophyceae > Sphaeropleales > Selenastraceae > Monoraphidium > Monoraphidium neglectum. Next base: position 28,873 of record NW_014013618.1, read on the forward strand.
GCATGAGAAACATAAGCACGCACTTTAAGCGCCTGGCCCCACCTCGTCTGTCCCCATCACCGCGTCACCCTGGACCCACCTGGTCTGGACTGCCTCCGCCTGCGCCGTGCCCACGCTGCACGCCCACGTGGTGCAGGTACCAGGCGCTGCCCTCACTGCAGCCATCATGCCACACCGCCAGCCGCGCCAGCCGCCCCAGGCGCGGCAGCTCCAGCGGAAAAGAGTCGGCGGCGCCGCGCTGGAATGCACCGGCGCCAGCCGGGGTGCGGACGGGGCCGGTGGTGGCGCCGGCGTCATCCAGCAGCTCAAACCAGACGGCGGCGTCGGTGCCGGCCCCACGCAGCGTGCCAGTGTGGAAGGTTACCTGCAGTGGCCACAGGGGAGCCGTGTTCATGGAGGACGCGCCTGCCAGCAGCAAGCGAAGCACCGATATCATTGCTTCTACGCAAGGCTGGCCATGTGGCTTGCGGGCAAGGGGGCCTTGCTGTGAGGCTCCTCTACTTGGGGGACTGGCGGGGCGTGAGTGGGGGGGGGGGTTGAGATTTGGTGGGCAACCAACCGTGAATTGCTCCTTTTGTGGCTCCAGCGGCTCTGAAGTTGCCGCCAGTGTCACTTCGCAAGTGCCGTCTCCGACGCCTCTCCCTAACCACCGGTGCGCTTTGAGGCCAGGAGGGAAGGGGTGGCGGTCAATGCGCAGCGCCAGGAACCGGTTTGTTTAGAACACTGCAACGCCCATCATCAGCCCATCATCAGCCCATCATCAGCGTAGAACCTTGGCTTCATCTATCCTACAAGATCCGAACCCACCTTCAAAGTGCCACCTCCTGCCGGTGGCCTCCTCCTCAACCTGTGCCACTGCCACATGCCAGGAGGGCCCGGGCTCAGCCACGCCGCTGGTGCTGGCGATCCCCAGTGTCAGGCGCTGGACATCACCCAGATAGGAAAGGTGCAGCCTGCAGGAGGGCCCACCCATGGGAAGTTTGAGGTTGGAAGGAGGGAGAGCGTTGGAAAACATAGGAGCTCTGATGCGAGGGGTGTGGGGCATAAGGGGCCGCTGGCCGCCAGCTACATCAGGAGAAGCACCCTGCAGCCCCCTCGTTGCACCTGAAGGTGTCTTGCCGGCCGCGAGAGAAGGTGCCTGGGCCGCTTGGCAACACCTCCCGCTCGCTGCGGCATGAGCTGCCTTCCAGTGCCGCATACACCTCAGCGTCGTTGCCGGCGCCTCGCAGGTTGCTGGTGGTCACTGTGAGCACGTACCAGGTCTTCTGCGCAACTGCAACACCCCTGCGTTGGTTTATCATGGCGCGAAGTCTCGTCAAGCTGATGCCGGGGAAGGGGGCGTGCGACCGGAGGCCTCTGCGTGCGTGCCGCACGCTCCATCACGCGTCACGTCTGAAGCCCTCTGAAATCTTGGCGAGCGGCGCTGCCATCGGCGCACCTAGACGCTGCCAAGCGGCAGTAGGTAATGTTGCTCCCCTGCCCCGGGCCCAGCCACTGGCCACAGGGAAATACAAAGGTGGGGCCTTTGGGCTGACGGGTGACCTCCACCCTGTCAAGGTGCCACGCTGAGCGTGTGGGTTGAGGGGCATTTGGAGTAGCTCAGTGAGGATGAGACGAGCGGGGCAGAAGCAAGGGGCAGTACATTCATTGCAAGCAGGCATAGATGGATCCTGCTGCCGCCCGCCGTCCACTGCTGGGGTGTAACATGTTTCTGTCCAGCCAAGCAGCGGAAGAATTGCAAGCCCGCCACAAGAAGCAGACGCCATCCCACCCACAAGGGCTGGCGCCAGTGCCATCGTGCCCAATAGTCACAGCCTGGATGTCAGCCCCCAGGGCGGCACACTCCAACACGTCAAACGTATCAGTGGTGCCCCTAGGTAGAGGTGGGTGCGGTCAATGCGAGAGGGTGCAGCAGAGAACTCAATTGCACTGGGATGCTAATGGATGCGAGTGCGCTGTCATAACGTGCCCATCAGATATGCGCACGCTTTCCCTCCTCTCGGCATCAGGTCTGAACGCACCGATCAAAGTCGTGCGCGCCACCACCCAGCCTGTGCCTGGCGCCGTCTACCAGGCAGCCATGCAGGGTGATATGCACGTTGGCGTCCGTGCCAGCGCCACGCAAGTCGCTGGTGACGACTGTGATGCGGTACAGCACTTCCTGCTGCGATGTGGCAGCCGATGGGTCACCAGTCCGCAGCTCGCGGCAAATGCGTCCGTCCTCCTGCCCCGTGGACAGCCACCTGGAAGTGTTTCCATTTATGTGCGCGCAAGTGAATCCGTTGCAAATGCGTACGGTTTGTAGGTCGTGTGGGTGTATTGCTTGCAGCAAGAGGTCCGGCGCAGTTAGTGGTGTGGGGACCCAACCCACAACCATCATACCGCGTGCCAAACCCCGACTACATATACCTGCATCTCAGACCGAGGCATTTGCAGGAGGTATGCACCGCACCTGCCGCATGGGAAATGGGTCCACTGTGCTGCGCCCTTCTTTCGCATAGACAGCCGCACCAGCCGCCAGGCGGGGTGGCGCCCCGTATTGTCGTGCCACACACGCACCAGGGAGGGGATGCCGACGTCACAGCACAGGATCTGCGGGGCAGGAGGGGGGAGGACGAGGGCAGTGGTGCACAAAGACAACAAGTGGGTCCAGAAGGGCCAGGGCCGAGCCCGCAGACATGACTCCCGGATGGCCCTGTGGGTGAAAGGTGCTCCAGAAAAGCACGCACCCAGGCCAGGTTGTCGCCCTCCCGACCTCCAGGACCAAAGTGCAATGCTCTAACCTCGAATTCATCTGTTGCGCCGCGTGCAAAGGGCGCCACCGGGGAGTCCGCATCCAGCAGCCGCGCCTCTCCTGTGCCCGGCCCCTCCTTGCCGTCGCAACCCCATGCTTCAAGGTACACCCGTGCAGACGTGCCTGCGCCCTTATCGGGTGCGGTCACCACCTGCACCTGGTACGCCACCAGCGCCTCAAGGCGCGAGGCCAGGAGCTCCGAACGTGCTCGCTCCTCGACCCAGCGCCTGGGGCGAAAGAAATCATGGAGGGTTGCTGGTGGGTAGGGGTGCACGCCGTTTCTGCCGCGGTGCTGGCGCCGTTGCTAAAGCGCGTTGGTCATGTGGGTGCACATCGTTAAGGTTTACACTCAGCCCACTCAGCTGCGACGCTTGTCCGGCCCTCACTTTCTCAACTGTCACCCCAGGAGCGCACCTCCAGTATTCCCCGTCCTCGGCCGACTGCCGCGCGCTGAGTCCCTTGAGGCTCTCGCGAAGCGCCGCATTCTCCGCCGCCAGCCGCTGCCCCAGCGCCGCTGACCCCGAGAGCGCGCCACCGCCCGACGCGCGCGCAGCGTGCGCGAAGCAGTGCAGCCACGTCTCCCGCAGCGCTGTGACCCACTGGCGCGCCTCTCCGAGCGTCTCTGCCGCCAGGTAGTGGGTGTGTGAGCCGACGACGACGCTGAACACGGTGCGGGTAGGGCTGTCCAGGGGCTGCCCCGTGAGGACCCTGGGGCAGCCAGGGGCGGAGGCCGGTTGTCGGGGGTTTGAGCACAAGGCGTACAGCGGAGGAGCCAAAAAAAGGCCGTGGCACAATGTTGACCCCTCCCGCCGGCACCCCCCCCCCCCGGCCCCCCTGTGGCGCGCCTGTTGTCAATTATTGCGACGCCGATGTCGGGGTGGCTGCGCTCTAGGGGGTCCAGCGCGTGCTGCCTGTGGGGCAGCGGCCGCACGGGGATGCGGTCCAGCGGCAGGTAGCGCACCACACCAGACAAGACGCCGCCGCCACCATCGGCCCAGACGCCGCTAGCTGCTTGCAAGGCGACCCCTGATGCTGTCTCCAGCTGCCAAGAGGCCCGAAACATTCCACTGCCACCAGCAGGATGGTGGGGTGACCCAGGACTGACGGGGCGTGTGGTATCCTCTACACCGAGTGGTTCCATGTAGCAGAGGCGGTCTTCGCACAATTGAAACTGGGAAGTTGCGGGGAGCATACATCCAGTTGCGCAGCATGTATGCGGGTGTGGTGTTTGCTGATGTAGATGCATGGCGTGTGCGCGCGCACGCGTGCGCGCGCACGTGCTTCTGCTGCTGTGTGTTTGCCCATGAGGCAAGCAGGCGAGCATACAGGCGCGGACATGTGCACGAGTGCGTAAGTTCGTGAGTGCGCGGAAGGGCCCGTTGTGGGCTGTGCTTTACATCGCACTGCTTGGCATGGCGCTGCCAACGACATGCGCCAGGCAGGCAGCGCCGAAAATCATGTTCGAGCAGTGGCTGCCGCTGCCTCCGTGTGAGCACCCCGCTTACCCAGAGGCGCTTCCACTTGCTGGTGTGGTCGTGCCCAAATCGCTTCCACAGCCATCCCGCCTGCCGGACCCCAGACCTGAAGCTGCCCGCCCCCTCATCTGCTCCGGCATCCGCTGCCACGCCGCCGCTGGAGCGACGCCCACCACCACCAGCTGCACCGCACGCCGCATGTGCGCTCTGCACCAGCCGTGGCGACTCACAGCGCCTGGGGCTCTGTATTGGCCACGTGCGAAGGTGCACAGTCTGGTCGCCCATATGTACGAGCGAGGCCTGTGGCGCTGGCTTCACTGCATTCGTGCGCATGTGCAGCCGACGCGCTGCTCACGGCACGGCGGTGCAACAGAGTCCCAATGGCTGGGCAGTGCGCGTTCTCCGCGATCTAAACTTCGAGGGTGTCATCAAAGTATTTTTATCATACGCGATCATGAACGCCAACCCTGGACGACAACGGCAGTGCGGCACATGCACAGACACAACGACACTGTAAATAAACTCTGCTCTGCACATGCGGGCTCTTGCATAATCATATGTGGGGTCTAAGCTTTCTAGTGGTGTCCATGTGTGTTGACTGTTTGATCTTCATGTTGACCTCCTTTGGGCACCCTTCGAGGCAGCAAGTTGCTGCAGCCTCAAGTCTTGCCTTGCAGTCACATGAAATTGTTCGCCAAAAGACAAGCATAGACGAGTGTGTTTGAGTTGATCATGCTTCAGGGTGGTTGCTGTGACCCGTGCAGCTGTTTCTGTAGGCGGTTTGGCCTCCGTCCCTGCCATAGCGAAGGTTGCCAGTGCCCGACCAAGACAGCTCGGCATCGCAGTAGCATACGCACATTGTGGTTTCCATGCCAAACCAACTGATGGTAATAAGTGTTAATATCAGCACACATTAAGCGCCTTGCTCGCGATGCCATGACTCCTGCGCCCCCCAGCTCGTGTCGCCGATGTGACGCGGGGGAAAACGGCTCCCACGCACATGGCCCCAAGGCTTTGTCCAGGGCCCTCCAGCTTCCATCCGTCAAAGCCGATTTGAGGCATTTCTCCCACGCAGCCCTGCATGCATGCCACGGCACTCACAGGACCATTATCAGTAGTGGCAACCCTGTACGGTATTGCAGCTGCCAGCAGCTCAGAAAAGCAAGTTGGCTTTCTAGGTAAGCACGCCTGTGGCGTGGGTACACCATGTGACTGATATTCACACGCTGCACAGTCGACCGGCTTTTTTGCCGGCTCGTCAACCGGCTGGTTGCTGTGGGTGTTGCATGTTCAATGTTTTCAGTCATCCTCACATTTGCTTAAACCAAAGGCGTGTCATGCACGTAATATCAATCACTTCTTGACTCCTATGACCTGGCAGCAGCAACCGCGATGGCAGCCGTCACATGCGCGTTTGGCCTGGTCGCAGCTGGGTGCAAAAGATGGCTGCATTGCTCCCGCTGTGCAGCAGCTGCGGACAGGCAGTCCCTTGCTATCTATTTTGAAAAGATAAGTCCTGTCCCGTCGCGCCTGAGAGCATGCTGGTGCCGGCTTGAGCTTTGCACCACCGCAGAACACTCCCAACAGCTGCACTGCTGCATGCCAGGTCAGCCAAGGTCAGGCAGCGGAAGCGGGCTGCAGCGATTGAAGGCCTTGTGTTGCGGCAGGCAGCCATTATCGCGAGATGGTTGGGAGATTCCTCATGAGGCCGTCACAGGCCCCGCGACGTCCCGCAAAATGGGTTTCGCAGACGGAAGTGGCACGGGTAGCGATGGCTATGTCACAGATCATGTACGAGTTAAAACCCGGCAAGAATTTCATTTGCTTGGTCGATTGCCTCTCGTGAAAGATCCAGCAGCACACACCGCCATGGCCCTCAAGACCGCTGCCTCCCGCCAGGCTGGCACGGGAGCCCGTCTGGCTGCTCCTCGAGTCACTAGCACCCATGTCGCTGCTCCTCGCATGGCGATGACGAGTGTGGCCTCGCCCATTGCTGCTGTCGGCCGCGCTGCGGCAACCCGGCAGGTGCGCTGGCGCGCGATGGAGTATGGATTCGGAGGCGCTGGAACTACGCATGACTTGTGGTAGCACCAGAGTTATTGGTGCCTGTCATCTGCCCAACCTGGCCCTGCTGCACGGCCCGGCTCACCTGTGCAGGTGGTCGCCGCCGCCACTGCGTCAGTGAGCGCGCCCGCCGCGCCGTCAACCAGCGCCAAGGCCACCGAGCAGAAGCCCACCGTCATCATCACTGGCGCCTCCAGTGGCCTCGGCCTCAACGCAGCAGCCGCCCTGGCCAAGAGCGGCGAGTGGTGGGTGTGTAGTTGGCTTCCTCAAGCGTGGACAGGGTGATCTGGTGGCGCGGGGACGCAGGGTGCAGCGGGCGAGACGGTGCTGCAGGCCCTGGCCGCCGTGGGCCGCTGCGTCAAACCCGTCATCCCGCTGCCCCTCCCCCTCAGGCATGTTGTCATGGCTTGCCGCGACTTCAGCAAGGCTGTGTCCGCCGCCAAGCGCCTGGGCTTCCCCTCCGGCTCCTACACCGTGATGCACCTCGACCTCGCCAGCCTCGACAGCGTGCGCCAGTTCGTGGATGCCTTCCGTGCCAGCGGCCGCCGCATCGACTCTCTCGTGTGCAATGCGGCGGTCTACCTGCCCACTGCCAAGGAGCCGCGCTTCACTGCTGACGGCTTTGAGGTGTCAGTGGGCACCAACCACCTGGGCCACTTCCTGCTGGCCAACTTGCTCCTCCAGGACCTGGAGGCCTCGCCCGCGGCCAAGTGAGCGCAAACTTGGGGTACAGCCTGCCCTCCCCAGTTGATTAGGCCTTGGAGGGTGTTGCGTGCCTGCTACACAAGCCCCTGCGGTTGGGTATCTGCCAAGGCTGGTGGAGCCTGCGGGCAGCATCCATCACTCCATATCACCCTGCCTCCCTCCTCCCCGTCCTCCCCCACCCCTCACCCCCAGCCCCCGCATGGTCATTGTGGGGTCCATCACGGGCAACACCAACACCATGGCGGGCAACGTGCCGCCCAAGGCTGACTTGGGGGATCTTTCGGGCCTGGCTAACGGTGCCGTCATGATTGACGGCAAGGAGTTTGACGGCGCTAAGGCCTACAAGGACTCCAAGGTTGGCGCATGATGTGTCAGCGCTCCACGGAATGCCCCAAAAGACGGTTGCGAGCACTGGTTGAGGCCCAAACAATTGTTGCATCAGGCTGCAGGGTGGGGTTGTGGTCGTCAGTTCCCAAGGGCGTCAGGCTGTTGCCCTGCCCCCCCTCGTCTTACCCCGTACCTGCGCACCTTGTATGCAGGTCTGCAACATGCTCACCATGCGCGAATTCACGCGGCGCTACGCCGGCAAGAGCAAGGTCCAGTTCGCGTCGCTGTACCCCGGCTGCATCGCCGAGACCGGCCTTTTCCGCGAGCACTACGACGCTTTCAAGTGAGTGCCAGCAGCACTTACTCGGACCACACTTCATGATGGAGTGCAGGGGAGGGCTGCCCGGTTGCTTGGGGCGGCGCTGCTGCCGTGACCGCTGTCGCGCACGGCCGTTGTGCACGCCTGGTCCTATCCTCTTCATGCCTCACTGATCCCGCTCTCTCGCAGTGCATTTCACACCTGACCCTGCTGACGTCCTTGATCAATTGCTCCTATCCACCCCCCAAAACCTACCCAGGACGCTGTTCCCGCTGTTCCAGAAGTACGTGACTAAGGGCTACGTCAGCGAGGAGGAGGCCGGCAAGCGCCTGGCGCAGGTGGTGTCCGACCCGGCTCTCAACAAGAACGGCGTCTACTGGAGCTGGTCCAACACCAAGGGCGCGTTTGAGAACCAGGTGTCAGAGGAGGTGGCGGATGACGGCAAGGCTGTGAAGCTCTGGGAGGTCAGCGAGAAGCTGGTCGGCCTCGCGTAGGCCGTGCCAGGCACTCACCACACACGCGGGTGGCGCGGCAGTGACCATACATGCTCTTTGCCACTCGCCCGCGTGGGCAGCAGCAGCAGCGGCGGCAGCCAAAAGGGCCAGAATGGCTGGCCCCTCCAGGAGAGACACTGTTCATTCCCCTGGTCGCTTGTGGGATCCACGGCGTAAAACGCAAGGGTATGGGGAGCCAAAGGCTTGCAGGGCATGTGTGACCGACAAGCAAGTCCTGACTCAGAGCCCCGGGATCTGGCAGCTGGTGAGAGAGGGCGAGTGTTGCTGCTGTTGGGCACTGGCTCTCCGGCGCAAAAACGCGTGCACGTGCCTGGCTCACAATGGCTCAGATGGGTGGCTTTCATGTGCCCTAGAGTGGATGTACTTTCTCAATTTAGCACGCCGCACCAATACACACCGTGCGGATCCACCACAATCGAGTGGGGGCCGGCACGAGCGCGTTGTGCGCAGGCTTTTTGTCCTGCACTTTCACCATCTATCGCTCCTCAGCGACAGCATTCATGCAACGGTATCATCGCACACACATACACAAACATGCACACGCGCACTCAATCACACTCAAGTGTGCACGCACCAACACACAAGCATACAGTAACCAGCAGGAGTGGCCAGGTGCCTGTGAAACCCGCTGTGGCTTGACACAGGTTGACCGGGCTGTCTGCAATGACCACAGACAAGCGATGCAGCATGTCTGTGGAGAGACACATGTCTTGAACCTCTGAAGTGAGGCTCAGGGCCTGATGCCAACACACATCCAACATGCATGCAAATTAATAGCCCTAGTCGGGACCACGGTAACGAGTCTCAGATTGGCAAGCAGGCGCCATTCAGCTAATCAGCCACAGTTGATGCAACTCAACGGAGGCGTTTCACAGGGGAGCACTCATTGACTAGTTGACTTATTCTCATTTCTCTGCCAGTGATCATGTCTTCCGTCTGCATAAGTGCATAATCTATGTATGTTTTAATCGATGCACAGCTGTGACAAGGTCGGGCGAGCTCTCACAACTGTACCATAGAACGCTTCGCAAACACCGAATACAGCGTACCTATATTACTGTGTTGAACGTGAGATCCCTCACATAGCAACGCTGTGCACCGCACACGCCGCTGTGCCCCAGCAGATGGAGAGAGAATACAGCAACATCACCGCGATGTGTGCGTCTTGCTGCTGACCCGGCGGGCTGCAGGAATCTTCGCCGGGGGGCCATGGGGCCCGATGCCAATGTATTCAGGGTCCAGAACACCCCGCCGCCAGAGGCGGACCTCCAGCCGCTGATTTCGCAAGTGGGGTGCGCGAGTTGCGGGGCTCTTGCCTCGTGGCACGACCCCCTTGCCGCTGCTGAACAGCAGAGAGTGGCACTGCGGAACAACATCTTCCTGGTGCGCCTCATTGCCGGTCCCCGCACCTTTGATGCAGCACAATCCAATGGGGTGCCAACGGTGGGGCACGAGAAACTTGCCTGGTCTCTCTCAGAGCCCGGTCCCTCTCAGCTGCTTGTCTGCATGATCCCCTGGTGCTGCTGCCGCGCCCAGGTGCGGAATGTGCTGTGCTGTGTGCTGCCTGACCTGGCGCGGGCAAACGAGGTGAGGCTGAGCTGGTGGTTGGGGCTCGCAATTTGATGCATGGTAAGGCGCAGTGTTGGGGCGTAAATGGTGCACAAGGTCAATTTCTGCTCCCCCCATGCGTGTGCAGGCTGGCGTGTGCCACAGCGCAGTCTGCATGGACAACCTTCGATATTGGCCGGACGCTAACCCGTCACTGGGGCAGCTGCCGGCCTACCTTGTGGGTTGGGGCGCCTCATCCAACCTCCCGGGCATTGACCTCGGGGCAGAGGCGACCGTCGCCCGCTGTGCACACACTGTGAGATGGGCGCAGCCAGGCGGCTGGCCTGGTGTGCTGTGGCTGCCGCCAGAGCAGCTGCAGCAGATGGTCATGGCCATGGCAATGGGCGGCATCGCGCACAGCAGCTGGGCGGCGGCGGCAGCAGCGGCGGGCCCCGTGCGGTGTGCGGGTGACGTGTATGCCCTGGGCCTGGCCTTGTGGTGCGTGCTGAGTGGCTGCGCAACGCCCTTTGGTGGGGACGAGCTGCCGGGAGCCCTGCGGGCCTCGCCTGCCCTGCTGGCGCTGCACGCCCTGGCACAGGAGGGGGCAGTGGCCCGCCAACCCCTGTGGACAATGCTGCCGCACGGACTGCGTGCGGCGCTGGCCTGGGCGCTGCAGCCTGACCCTATGCGGCGAGCGACTGCGCGGCAGCTGCTTGAATGCGACTACGTCCGGGACGCGATGAACGGTGGGTGTGGGAGATGGGAGGTGGGCACAAAGAGGACAAGTAAGCTGCCTGCCTGCCTGCCTGCCTGCCTGCCTGCCTGCCTGCCTGCCTGCCTGCTGGCCTGCCTGCCTGCCTGCCTGCCTGCCTGCGTGATGGGGAGGACGCTCGAATTGCGAGCCCCGCTCACGCCTGCAGCGGCTGCGCTCCCCTCGACCACGCGGTGACGCTGCGCAGAGCCCGACATGGCGCTGGCCTGGCAGGGCGGTCGCAGACTGCGCAGCACCTTCTGCGCTCCCTGGCCCCAGCTGGCGCGCTCTTCTGACTGCTGCGCGCGCGGCGGTGGCCATTGCCAGCACGCGCCTGCTGTGCAGGACCCATGGCTGGTGGGAGATGGACGGGGCGACGAGGCAGCCGCGCTGGCCGCAGTGGACAAGCGTGCCTGGCGGCCCCCCCCTGCCCTCCAAGCCAAGCCCGTCAAGCCGGTGGCGGCCGAGCCAAAGGTCAAGCTCTCAGTGCGCCGCCGCCTGGAGCTCAAAGGCCGCGCCTGCTGGAGGGAGGCAGCCAAAGCTGTCAGGTTGATCAATACCAGGCTCGCCAGGGCTGCCCGTGTTGTCGCGCCACCCCCGGCTCCGCGCATAACGCCAGGCCTGCGCACGCTCAGCACCACCGACCTGCTGGGCAGGGCGGCGCTGACCCGCAAGAGCGCCACCAAGCTTGTCAAGCCATCCCGAGCCGCAGGGGCGCGCGCTGCCGTCGCCAGTGGCAAGTGCAGCGGCAAGGCTGTTAAGCGTCGCTTGTGTGTCAGCCGGGGCAGCCAGGAGGTCCCTGGGGCCGGGGACTAGCAGATGATACGCGAATGGGACCCAACGAGGTTAAGCCCCGGGCTGGGAGCCGCATTAAGCTGTTTTCGTGGCACGCTGCCACTGGTGTGCAGGTTGGTCTCGCTGCAATCTGTAATGTTGCCTCCTGGTATGCATGCTGACTTGACCCAACTGTGCACAGGCAAGGATCATTTAATGTTGCGAGCAGGAGACCCCAATATGGGTTGGGATAGTGCAACAGTGGGTCGCGATTTTACTTGAGTTCAGCAGCAGAGTCAGACGTCAGAGTGACTTGCCCCGGGGTACGCCCAAGGTGGCACCAGCCGGCGGTCCATGTGAACGTCAAGCAGCAGCAGCACGCTCCGCAGCAGTGCCCGCCTCGTCGTCTGCGAGCGAGTCGGGCTGCGCTTCGTGCGGGGGCTCATAGTTTGCCACCTTGATGATCATGTCCAGGAAGAAGTGGGCAAACTCTGGGGAGAAGTCTCGCGCCAGCACTGGGTAGGTGATGGCAGACATATCGGCCTGCCCGCTGGCCAGCGCCACGGTGGGCACGCCGCGCTGCGCGGCCTCCTGCAGTGCGATGGCGTTGCGCGTTGTGTCCAGCACCACCAGCAGGCGCAGGTCACGGCCACGGCCGGCCAGGGTGCGCGGCGGCTTCAGGCTGCGCGTGAAATTGCGTGGGGGGGTTCAACAAACCGTATTGGGTGCAGTGAGGGGTGCTTGCGAGAGTGGGTCTGAGCGAGCACTGATGCGGCGAGCAGGGGCGCACAGCCTGGCTCAATCAAAATTTGAGCCGCTGCTCACAACCAGCACTGACTGGCACTGACCCTGCCCCTTGTCCAGTGGCAGCAGCAGCAGCAGCAGCAGCAGGAGCAGCGGCAAGGCAGCAGTGGCAGCAGAAGCCTGCGAGCATAACCCAAACCCCCCCACCTGTGCATCTGCTGCTCCGCATCCAGCAGAGTCTCCAGCAGCTCGCGGTATCCCGGCCGGTTGCTCCGGGTGAACAGCGCCCACTTATCACTCCAATCAAGGCGGGGCGGCAGGCGCGCGGGCGAGGGGCAGTGGGGGTTGACCATGCGCAAACCCTTTTCAATGAACAACCTGTGTGCGAGTGTGATTTTGTTTGTGAGAGAGTGAGGGGAAAGACTAGAGAACTAGGAAAGAGCGTGGGTGAGGCGGTTGAGGCTCTAAGCATCCTGTTGGTGTACGCAGGACTGCAGCCCAGGCCGCACGCGGCAGCACGGCGCCAGGGAGCCCGGCCCCCAGGTTGGCCCGCGATATCCGCGGCAGCGCAGCTCCACGCACCTCCTGTTGGGCTGGTGCGCTGGCAGGAAGAGGCGGCGGTGTGACGCGGCGTTTGTCAGTGCGCCGCGCGCCCACGAGGACTCCATGAACCACATGTTGGGGTTGATGCAGGACCGCGCCGCCTCCCGCAGCAGGGGGCGCAGCAGCGGGTTGGTCTCCACCACGTAGACGTGGCCGTCCTGGGGCACAGGGGCAGGGGGGGCGAAGTCGGGCTGTGGGGACGGCCTGTTTGGGGGCGGGCAGGCGTGTATCTCTGCCACGAGGCTCGCGCGGAGTCTCCCTGCAAGACAACGTGCGCGGTACACCTGCAGCAATGCTGCGACGGTGAGCACCAACCACTACTCAAGCAACACAGCTGGCTGAGCTGCCACAACGGCAGCAGCAATGGGAAGCCAGCGCCGCCCGGCATCAAGATCTACTTGGCCCGGATCCGCGCCAACTCCCTTCGCTTCTTCACCGACGAGCACCCCAGCCGGCCCTCTTCGTCGCCCTCACCTCCTGCAGTACGCTGCGCATCACGTGCAGCGCACGCAGCATACTGGTCAGCACTGCCTGCGGCTCCACAAACAGCTGCCCGTTCACATGTACCAGATGAGGGCTGAGCTGCCCTGTCCAGCCACGCGTGCGCGACACGGGCTGCAGCAAAACGCGCATCAGCCGCTCCATGCGTGCCTCCTTGACGGAGGCAGCCGAAAACGTGGCAGCTGCGGCGCCAGAGCCTGTAGTGTTGAAGCTGCTGGTGCTGGTGGCGCTGGCATCAATATTGCTGCTGGTGTTGGCGCCTTCATGGGTGACACGGGGTGTGCTGCTCGCAGTGCTGCTGCCGGCCACGGGGGAGCCGCTGCGGGTGGCGCTGCCATCGATGCCGCTGCTGCCGCCCTCAGCAGGCCGTTCGCTGCTACTACTGGACGCACTGCCGCTTGCTGTGGAAGCAAAGCCGCACGATGCACCTTCCCACTTTGCAACAACAGGCAACCCATTGCTCCAGCAGGTCCAGTTTGCAGCACTCTGCAAGCGCGCTGCGTGCTGCAGCACTCCTGCCATCCGCAGCGACTGCTGCATCACCCCAACTCCAGCAACCTACAGTAGAGTACTTGAAGGTCAACCTCAACGTCCTCAACGAAAAACACACGGCTGCGCCACGAGATCGTCGACGATCTGCTACTAGAGTTTTCTGTTAGAGTTGCAGAGCGCTTTCAATCTGATTGCGAGAACTCGTGAAATTGGTGCGTTTGCGCCTGACACAACGGTTGGATTGAAGGAGCACACATCTGCATGATGATCTACGGTAATCGGGGATAAGGTAGCCGCGCAACCCGCGAGTTCGCTTTCATACCATGCAATTGGTCATATGACCGGATACTGCCTCATGCGTGGCCGCCAGGCACCGCTTTGGAATGTTGCTGATGACATGCGGCGGTCACCGATGTGACAATTGCTGCTGTCATTGGGGGAGTACAAAACTGTGTGCCTATGGCCAAGATTGCAAATGCTGCACCGCCTCTGCGAAAATTGTGAGGGTGTCGAACACCCTGCTAAAAACGCCCCAAGCAATGTGCTGGTCTCCTGGACACCACCACACACACCTTGCCTCCTGAGCAGGGCAAGACAACTCCAGGAAGGGAGGGGCGGGAATTTGAAAGGAAGCAAATAGGGTAGGATATCAATGTAGGGGAGGCAACGTGGGAGTGTGCATAAATTGCTTCAGCTGGAACCAACAGTTTATACAGAGCCAGCATGGTCGACTGTGAGCGGCAGCTGGTGTGTGGGAGCCACCAGCCGGACCGCACAGGCATACCGGCCAAAGGTGCGTATCCTTGCCCCTGGGTTTAGTACTGTTATGCATGTGGTACTCGGGAGTTGGTCGCCCAGTGCAGCAGCAGGTCAGCGTACACATTTCTTGGGATGTCAAATCCAGACGACTGGCGCGGCTAGCTGCTACGAGATGGACCGCAAAGACCCGATTCCATTTTGGAGGAGGGATAAAAAGCTCCAATTGCTTGAACCATTTGCATCCCAAACCAAATGGCACCTTGCTCATACAAGCACTCTCGCATTTAAACGTACAGCTTCTTGCGTTTCTGCCTGTCATGGTAGGTGTAGATCATGCATGTGGGACACCTCGTGCGCGGTCGCCCTTTGTTTTGCAGCTGATTACCCCGTGCGTGCATCCAAGAACAACGGGCTGGGAAGGGGGTGGCGGGCTGCTCCAAGATTCACAGTATGCTTTGGATCATCTACCGCGTGCTTCCTGAGCCGTCAACGCCTGCATCTCGTACCATCAAGGAGCCTTGCAATGCCGCTGATGTCATCGCTGAGAGGTGGTGTGCGAGGTGGTGTGCGAACTGTTCCCCAGTTTTGTTGCTTCAGTTGCAGATTCGCCCTCAAAGTCTTTAAAACGTCTTCGCAGCGGCAACCGGGCACCCCAATCACTCAATCGCAGAGCTTTGCCCAACATCCCGCGTTTCCCTCAATAATACTCTCCTCGCGCTGCAGCTGTGATAATATGCAGACCGCCAAGGAGGGCGTCAAAGCTGTGGCGGAGAAGGTACATACGGGCTCCTGAGGACCGCGCTGCGTGGCTCGGTTGCTGCGGCCTACTCATCGCATCGGCGTTGCCCCGAGGGGACCGCCCAATCGATCCGCTGCCTTTCCTGCGAACAGGCTGCGGAGGTCGTAGTACCTGCACGTGCCCGAGAGCCTGAGAAAGCGGTGCAAGGTGTCCTTCCGATGCAGCAGGGAGCGCCCCAGCCGTGAGTGTGCGCTGAGGCGCTTGCGTCATCCCTAGATCTGTCCAATCACGAGTTTTGGCCGAGCAGAAGTGCTGTTGGAGAGTCGTTCTTGTCACTTAAAGAAAGAGGGTTGTATTGAGTCAAGTATTGGAAGGAGAGGGTTGAATTCAACCAAGTGAACCCTGAGCCAGACCTGTCAATCCATCGTCACGCTTGCTTCTCGCCGCTCACTAACAGTCCCCTTTGCCTGCACCTTTCCACCTCACCCTCCTCGTTCCAAACACCCAAGGGGTATTGAGGCCAAGATGACAGACAAGCCCGTTTTCATCCGTGACTCGTACCACGGCTCTGGAAAGCTGCAAGACAAGGTTGGCTGGTTTTGAAGGGATGGCAGGGGTATTATTAGGGCTTTCTTTGCCCTGGGCGAGGCTGGCTCCATCTTTCAGCACCCCTCGCTCATGCGCACTACTGTTCAAACCACCCACACTAGTCAACCATCCCCAAGTGCCCAAGCACTCCTGTCCCAACAGCACGTCGCCCCCTGCACCCTACACCCGGCCGGTCCTCTCGCGCCCCGCAGGTGGCCATCATCACTGGTGAGGAGCTCAGCAGCACTGCTGCTGGGAGCCATTGATCATGACGACTGAGGGGGGAGGATGCTTACACTCAAAACTTTGCCAAAAGTCCCTGTGCTGCACATCAAAGCGTCCATGTGAGAGGAAAAGCCTATTCTAAACTAGCATTCATCCACATCTGTTTGCGCGTGTTTTCCCATCCACTCACACCTCTACCCGCATTATAATCGTTGCCCCTCCCCACCCTTGTCCAGGCGGAGAATCTGGGATTGGCCGCGCTGTGGCGGTCCACTTTGCGCGTGAGGGGGCCCATGTGGCCATCCTGTACCTGAACGAAGACCAGGTGGGGCGGGGGGTGGGTGGTTGGCAGGCGGGGCAGATGGTTGTTGGTCGGGGATATTTCTGCAAAACAGGGTGCTTTGAACGAAGACTGACAATTTCCCGGGTCATTGGCGCGCAGACGTACAGAAATGTTCGCATCAGGTGGTGAACACCGCAGACCACCGACCCTGCCCGCCTGACACCGAACGCCTGCTGGCTTTGCGTGATCCAATGTGTCTCTGACCCTCTTGCCCGCCGCCCCGCCCCCTCCCCCAACCCCTGCCCTGTTTGGTGGATCCTCCAGGACGCCAAGGAGACGGAGGCCTTGGTGGCTAAGGAGGGCCGCAAGTGCCTGCTCTTTTCAGGGGACGGTGAGCGCAGGAGACGGAGGTGCAGAGTATGACAGAAAATTTGCATGGTTGGGCAGGACAGAGATTAACTTCAGCACTTGTCTGCGTGCGGTCTGGTATGTTGTGGCGCCAATCCTGCTTGAGGGGCTTGGTGAGGGGAGCTGAGCTAGAATTATGGTCGCATGGAGCATTGATTTGCTGGGTTGCAAGCACGTGCGCATGCATGTGCGCTGCGTCTCCAAACGCTGCGCTGCCGCTTGGCCTCCCCGTACTTTCCCCCTGGCATTGTCAATCACATTTGCGGCGTTGCACCCACCAGTGGGAGATGAGAAGGTGGGACTGCAGGGCAGAGAACGAACGGGCGCATGCTTTCCTTGCCCCAAATTGAAAGCATGTGCAGCTGTGCTGGCATCAACCACATTGATTGTCCGCATTGCAGCACAACACCTAAAAGCTTGAAGCCTGGGTGCCAACTGTATGTGTCGTGCATCACTTGCACCAATGCTCAGCCCCCCCCCTCCGTCCAGGTCTGTGCTGATGTTATTACCAAGACTGTGGCTGAGCTGGGTCGCATCGACATCCTGGTCAACAACGGTGGGAGTAGGGGCGGGGTACTTGGGGTCGAGGGGATTTTTTCAACACAGCTCTGGGCTGCCAGCTGCAGCTCTCTTTGACAAACGCACCAATATTTCCAACAAACTAACTCACGTATGCACGATGGCACCAGTTTGCCTGTAATACACCACTAAGCTTGGTCGTCTTTTGACTCGTGCATCCCAGCCTCTGAGCAGCATGTGTCGTCAGCTGGCATTGAGGACGTCCCCGCGGAGCAGCTGGAGCGCGTGCTGCGCACCAATGTCTTTGGCTACATCTTCATGGCCAAAGCCGCAGTGAGGGGTGGGGGGCGGACAGGGGAGCAGGGGTCCGCAAGATCAGGGGGGTCCGAGGTTGTGTTATGAGCACGTCATCAGGCCGCAGCAATGCAGCTTGAACACACCGCCTGCAATTGTTGCAAGCCAGGCCTCCATGAAACGCACACACACGTGGAAGGTCCTACAATTCAGCCCAGGTGTCTGCAGGCACCTGGCACGATTGGGTATGACGTGTTGGGCCTGCTCACCTCATGTCCCCATCACCGTCCGCCCGCGCCTCATCAGCTGCCCCACATGAAGCCCGGCAGCAGCATCATCCAGACCGTCTCCGTGGAGGCCTACGAGGTGTGCGTGCGTTGCGTATGCGAGCGACCAGCGCGTGTGCGAGTGCGCGCATGCAGGCAGGAGTGTGCGCACACTTGCTTGCTTGCCGTTGCGTGTGTGATGTGGAAGGCGTTTTGCAACCGAACAGCGGGCATACCTTTTGAGGTTGAGTTTGCATTCATCATTTATGTAAGGGGCTGCCTCCCAGCTGGCAGCACCCCGCCGCATCAGCAGGCCAGGCTACGCAGCCATCATGATCACGAACAACACGCTTCCGCCTGTCCCGGCTTACTTTCTCATCCAGGGCATGCCCTTCATGGTGCCGTACGCCACGAGCAAGGGCGCAGAACTGGCCCTCACGCGCTCCCTGTCCGCAGCGTTGGTCAACAAGGGTGCGTGGGGGTTTGAGGGGTGCTTCATGCCACAGTAAAAACATGCTGTGCGCACGCGGCTTTTGCATATGCATTTGCATATGCATACCTCCGACCCCATGCATGGGGTCGGAGGTGAGTTGGTGGCGTGGTCCGCCTTTGTCAGGCTGCTGACAGCAAGTACCAGCGGGTCCTTGCTGTCTTTTGTGCTGTCTCTTTGCCCTGCATGTCCCTTCTCTAATTTCTTGGCGGCCCGGTTTTGTGAATTCTTGATCCAACTTACCCCATGATTATTGGTATCTGCATCCCTGCGCCACAAACCAGGCATCCGCGTCAACGCCGTAGCTCCCGGACCTGTGCACACCCCCTTGGTGACGTCCACCTTCAGTGCTCAGATGATCGCAACTGTGAAGAGCCAGACCAAGCTTGGCAGGATGGCCATGCCAGCAGAGATCGCCCCCACATACGTACTGCTGGCCAGCGAGGTGCGCTCGCGTCATGGGTGTGTCACACCACGCTTGGGGGCATGCAGAATGCTAGGGTTGGATGGGTGGTGTTTTGAATGGATGGGCTTGTATGCACATGAGCGGGAAGGTTGATAGGTGAGGGGGCGCTCCTGTCAGAGCTAACACTTATGCGCCGGCGACTTGAATTTGGGCCTGTACTTGTTTGCTTTGGCAGCGCTAGCACTGTGTTTTGTGGCCGGTATCTTGCTTGGCTGATCAGCGGCTACGTCACGCCCATCAATCTCCCATTGCTTTGTGGCCCGAATCACATCCCGCCCCTTCGTCACTCGGCACGTGCAAAACGTGCAAAGGATGGATCGTACATCTCAGGCCACACCCTGCATCCCGGTGAGGGCTTTGCAAATACTCTGCAATTTAGTTTTCTTTATGCAGGTGTTTTGGCCCCAGGTGTCTGCGCTGCTTGCGTGCATATGTGCGCAAGGGGATGGGGGCTCGTTTGTGGTTCACTGCACCTCTTGCTGTTCGTCTTCACAATGCAGTACAGCCCCCACCAACCTGAAATAGGCTGATTGCTGCAGCCGACTGGTTCCTTGTTTGAAACAAATGTTACAACTCAATGTGACTCACTCACTTCTGACCTACTGCACTGCTGGCGGGCTCCTGAACAGATGGTGGCATGTTCATGAGCTCCTAAGGCGGCGCCCCTGCCTCAGGTGCGCAAAATGTGACCAGATGCTGTGTCACCGGCTTCAAACGCCACCATCACGATCAGAAGTGGCGGGCCAGGGAACTATGCTTGCGCAGGGCCAAGGGGCTCCCAAGCCAGGTTGCACACTGGATGGTGCGGTGTGTGATCCAGGCACACATGGCAGCCCCGCAGTAGAATTGCTGGAGCAACTGCGTTCGTTGTAAAACATCACACGTTGAAAGTGGCAGCAGCCAAAAGCATCAACCAACCCAGATGAAGCGGTCCTACTAGGTGCGGAGTGAGATGGATGCGTTGAATATCACGCATGGTGAGCGGCCTGGTGAGCTGTTGTGCCAGTGGCCCAGATTGCAGATGTATGAAATTGTAATGTCCCGAGGGGCTAGCGTTGCCCAGCCAGTGTGCGTTGCGGCGTTATGTAAGCAGTAGCAGTGCAGGCAAGTAACCCAAGTGACCGCGAGAAAAGCCCTCGCCAACCGCCATCCAGGTCCTGGCAACAACATTCAGTGAGCGTGGGCATGGTAGAAAGGCCAACCACAGCACCTCTGGGTGTAGTGAGGGTTGCCTGTGCGCGTATGCCACTTGTCAGGTGGAATGCAGCGGTGCCTCGCCAACAGCAATTGTCGAACAGAAGGTTGGATGGAACCTCAGGGTGTCGTGACATTCCTTGCTGCCCCCGGCCCGGCGCCTGATCTTGTCCCCAAGCGCTGGGTGCTGCATCCCTACGGCCAGGTCAGCAAGCCCATGGCCCTATGGGTGCGTGTTATTGAGTAGTAGGGAGTGCAGGAAGAGGGGGAGATGGGATGGGGGAACGAGACCGGAAGGGCGGAAAGTGAGGGAGAGGGGGGGGGGGGAGCAGCAGCCAATCAACCAGCGAGCTCAACACGCCAACGTGGCATCGGCTGCACCGACCGGAGTGCGCCTGGAAAAGCTGCAGAGGCTGGTGTGCGCCTCCTTTCAGTACGTTTGTGCTGGAAAAGTGAAATGAAAACAGCTCGACTGTGCCTGTATTTGCGGTGGAAGCGCGGCATCATGGAAGTTCTGTTCTGGAGCTTGGGGGCTGCAGCCCTGCAACCAGGGCCCTTCGAGAGTTCCCGGCGCGATTCGTGAGCAGGGTTGTGCCCAAGGCCCAGCAAGAACAAACCAGCGTGCTTGTCAGCGTTGCACCCGTAGCTGGGCCGCTCATACATGGTTGTGCCGTGGTGGTCGAGCATGCAGTGGTCCAGCACGCACCGGGCTACGACCCACGAAGGCGTTGCGCAAAGTGGGCTCGATGCGCCTCGGGGCAGCAGTGCAAGTGAGGTGTTGCCAAGCTTTGAGGTGTGTGCCCGCCGGTTCACAGCCAAACTGCATCAACCACACCTCGCACTCCTCAGCAACTGAGGAGCATGAAAAAACAGAGGAGGGGTGAGGTTCACGCCACCTGGAAGCCTGGGCCCAAGCACCTTTGCCGCCAAGTGTGTTATGCATTGCGATCGAGGGAAGCCGTGCGCAAAAGCAATCCGAAGGTAAACTATAGCTTTCCATGACTCCCATGCCGAGAGGTCAAAGGATCGGGCAGTGTGATGTTCATGGAAGGCACTGCCACGCTCCCTGATGTCTTCGTGCTCTGCTGGCCTGGCCGCTCACTTTGCTTTGCCTCAGGCGCGCATGCTGCAACCACAGGCTGTGTGGGGCGTACGGTGCACCTATCTTATTGAAGTAATAATACCCGTCACTCCTAGGGCACAGGAGTCCGCCACAGCGGGGCTGGTGCACTGCCGGGCCGGCTCTGCAAAAAGCTGGTAGGCAGGGGGCAGCAGCATGGGGCCCCCGCCATTGTGCGCGAAAGACAACTGCTGTACGCTAGCCAGGGATGACAGCCCGGCGCTGCATACCTCAGGCACACGCAGGTCCAGCCCCTCTCCAAGGGCCGTGCCCCAGCCGCCCGGCAGAGGCTCCAAGCAGCAGAGCCCTGCTCCCAGGTGGAGTGCCCCGGCCATCAACCCAGCCCGGCTTGCAGCCGCTGGTGCAGCAGCGTGCTGGGGTTGCTCAGCCAGTGTGCTGGCGGGGGTCGATGCCTGGGGAATGCCTTCTGACTTGCACAACAGAGCCTCCAGCAAGCTCACAGCCGAAGATGGGGAGCCAGGCCTCCATGGTGCTGCTGAGAGGTACCACGCGCAGGGCTGCTGCGCCTCCAGGCCACTGTAGACCGCCCGCGAGCCCGACGTTGCACTGACTGACGGTATGTAGAAGTTATCGGTGGGCCTTGTGCTGCCCAGCGATGCCGTGGCAACGGAATGCAGCGCGGCCTGCTGCTGCATGTGCTGCTGGTGCTGCAGTCCTGCTGGCCCCGAGACAGACACCATCTGCACCGCTTCAGACGCAGCAGGGACGCTGGCTGGCGCGCTGGCAGGGCTGGCCAGCCCGCTCAGCCAGTGCGGCTGCTGTGCGCTGCCTGGGTCACGAATCTCCTCGGGGGCGTGGGCAAAAAAGCACAGCTGCGACACATGCAAGGGAGCGGGCGTGCAAGTAGAAGGCTGATTTGAGACGGGCTGAGTGAGAGGCCGCAAGGGCTACACATGTTTCAGGGTTGTGAACCACCACACACCCAATTGGCCTTGAGATTTTGCCTGTTGTCCACGGACGTGGGCACTACCACTTCAAAATGCTGAAGAGTATGCGAAGACGGCGCACCTTGCGCTGGCAGGCGCCCGCGTCACAGCACAGTTGCGTCTTGAACTTGGTGGGGTGCAGCCACACCTCAAATACGTTGTGGGCCTGAGGTAGACGGTGCGCAGTTGATGGCTTTAACGCTCGCGGCACTTCTTTCTAACCTACACAGGACAATTGGGTTACGGCGTGAATTTCATCAACACAATCAGAGCGTGATAAAAACCTGGACCTGTTGTCCCCCTCATGCATCATTCAATGCACTCACGTTTGGGCATTCGTCGCCCATTGGGCACTCGATGCCACGGCGCGCCAGCTCACACATTGCCCCACTATAAGCGTGCTGCGCCAGGGACCGGCGCCTGGCACGCATGCGGTTGTGATGGTTGGGTCGACAAGGGATACGATCAGGCCTGTGTTGAGTGCACCAGAGCAAAATGCTGCCAGGTATGCGGGCGAATCCTGCTGGTCGCGGAGCCGCCCCTCGCAGTGAAATCACATTTGCTAGGCCCCAGCCTGCCCAGCTGCAGCGGATGCAAGTGCGTGTTGCATGAGCGAGATCCCTGCAGTCGCACCTGGCACTCTCTCCTGGGTGCGCAAACCTGCACGGGGGATCATGAGAAAGCAGTGAGGCGCAACACAGGGCGTTAGTGCGCAGCGAGCTGGGGTGGAGGGGGGTGGAGGGCGTGCATTTTAACCCCCAGGCAGAACTCACAACCCGCAAAGACACGCCCAGACACTACTTACGGGCAGCTCTTCCAGTTGTGCGACGCTCGGCGAGCGCAGGGGAGCACCTGCACAGGCCGGCGCAGTATGTCAGGCGGCGCAGTACAGTACATGAGCAACCGCTGGTCGAGATCACAGCTTTCAACCACCCGAGCATGTCATGGACCACACCATGGATGCCAGCCGGCACACCTTGTAAAATGCAATCTTGAAGGTGTCGTCCTGCCAGGCGGCTGAGTGAACCAGACGGCGCGATGCACCATGTGCCCTGGCGTCGCGTTCTTGCGGCACCTGTTGCGCCACAGGAGCACTGCTGGTGCCGCTGCTTGCGGGGCCCCCCTGTATCTGGGCTGCTGCGTCGCTGACATGCATTTGGAACATGATTTCCCTCACTCGATCCCGGTCTGAAGCGAGGGATGTTCAACCAACTGATTCTCGGTTGAACCCTCGATCGCAGGCACTGCGAGAAAAAGAAAAATTATTTAACAAGTGCGATGTTATTTGACGGCCAGGAACGCCCCTCAACCTCTTATGATGAACGACAACAGCTACCGGTACTCCCAAAGCTCCAGCACAAGCGCCCACATGACCACCTGGGCTGACGGGCACCCGAGGCGCCACAGTTGCTGCAGCAGGTTCGCTCTCAAGGGTGTGACGCGTCGCCCCGAATGCTGGAATGAAAGACCTGCTCGCGCATCTGCTGCATGTGCTATCAGCCAGACCCCTCCTACTGGCTTGACCACGCCCCATAGAGGTAATTGACCACGACTGTGTGGTGGGACATGTCGATGTGGCGTTTTCATGGGGCGCACAGTATGTTGCACATTTGAAAATTCCACATGGGCGCAAGTTTGACGGGCGGGGGCAAATCAAACAGCCCAGGGTCGCCAGCAAAGGCATTCATGTCAAAAAGACAAAAGCGGCCGCTGAACAGCAGCAAACAAGAGTCACTCTAGCCGTTGAGAGAAGCGCCTGATGTTTGTTGCAGCATGCTGAGAAATAGTCTCGATCTAATGTGCCTTTACAGAACCCCTTGAAGAAATGCAAAAAGCGGAAAAGGCATGAAAGGAACTACCGGTAGGACGAAGATGCAAAGGAATGGACATCAGGAACCTCATGAAACACACAGGCTGGGACGCGTGTGCACAGCTCCAGGTGTGCGCACCTTGCCATGCGTGCTATGGCAGCTGCTGTTGTGAGTGGATGGGTGGGACTGCTGCACAGACACTGCGATCGTGCAGACCCTTGAGGCACACGGTGTGGTTCTATGCGACACGAAGCGCCCGGGTGTATTGAAGGTGCGAGGCGCGAGGCGCGAAGCGACCCGCATCACAGCGGGCATGGCAGGTGCGACCCTGCACATTTTGATCGTTCATACGTCGGCAGGGAGCCTCTTGGGGCTGGACCTGGCAACACACACTAGAGCGTGCTACCAGGCCCCAAACAGGCATGAGACCATCGGGTCCGACACCTGAGCGTCTCATCAGAAGCGGGGTACTGCAATGTGAGCTCCGAGGGTGGAAACCTTGGCAAGAAGGTCTGCCTCTATCATGGAAAAGAGGTTGGCACAGCGCGTGCGCACATTTGTGCTGGAGTTGATGGTGGTGAACCGCTGGTCGGCGTCCAGCGACAGGCCCTCCGCCGCGCGATCTGCCAGGCCTGATAGGCGTTCCACCTAGGTGTGGTTGGTAGTCGTGTATCACAGAGGACGCCGAACTTTGGGCAGGACTTTGCAGCTGGTGCAGATGTAAGTGTGCTTATGCATGCATGGTTACGGGTCCCTGCATACACTCATGTTGCGGTGTGCACACCTCTAAACTGTCAGGCCACACGGCGGGCCATTGGCAACGTATCAAAACCCCATGCCTCAAGAACGGGCTGCCCCCACCTCTGCCGCCAGCATCTCCTGGTTGTCCTCAAACAGGTCCTGGTTGATCTTGTTCTGCTGGGGGGTGAAGTCCTCCGCGAACAAAGCCCCGCCAAAAAAGAAGTAGGCTGCACATCATTAGGCAGGGCGTGCAATTTCAGCAGGGGAATTCAGCGTCAGGCCTTTGGGCAGGAGTTTGCGTGTCATGTGATAGAACTTAAACACCAGGTAACACAACTCCTGATGCCACGCTCACAAATGCCCACTGCCATACAAAACTATGTGTGCCCACTCACCAAAGGCGTAGCTGTTGCAAAGCACGCGGCGGGCTGTTCGGAGCTGGTCCACGGCTCCCACCAGCCAGCTGAAGTCACGCGCGTGCACACCGTCATGCTCGCTCGCGGCAATGCGTGCCAGCAGCTTGGCTCTGGCATTTTATGTGCGGGGTAAGTGGGTGGGCGGCCGGGCTTCAGAGAAGGCACGCGTGCGCAATAAGGGTGCCGGCGTACGTTGACGGCTCCTATTTGGTCAGGAAGCACAGAAGAACAAGGCTGTTGAGGCCAGCACAGTTATGCAGCAATCAGAGGCACAACATTGCCCTTGTACCTGTTGGCCTTCTCCTTCTGAATGCTGTCTGCGTGGTTCTTGAAGCGCTCAAAGTAGAACATGTAGCGCTTGTGGTTGCGCGCGGCCTCGGTCATGCGTGCGTCCATTTCGTCCTGCAGGCAGAGCGGCGAGGCGGTCAAACAAGATTGACAGAGCTGGGCCAAGGGACAAAGGGCCTAAGACAAGTGCTCTTATGCTTGGTTAGCCTGCCTGGGCGTGCCCCGGTCAAACCACGGGTGCAGACCTTGAAGCGTCCGCAGCTGTGGCCTTCAATGGATGACCAGGTATGTGCCATGCCAGTGCCCTGACCGCAGAGCCAGCAAAACGGCTGGGCGCGAGGGGCAAGGGAGCGGAAATACGTTGTGGTTTGCAGGTGGGATGATTCACGGGCGCTTTGAAGAGTCCGTTCTGCGCCACCAAGCAAACGTGCCCTCTATATGCAGCGGCGCCCAGATCACCAACGACACAACTTGAAATTAATACAAGAAGCCAACGCTTGCGGCTCAGGCACTGCCGACGCTGATTACCTGGCCACATTTGCAGACTGAAGGTGGCAAATGCATGCGGCATGTGTGTGTGTGTGTGCGGACGCGCGAGTGTGTTTTTGTATGTCTTTGTGTGTGTGTGTGTGTGCGTGCGTGCGTGCGTGCGTGCGTGTGTGTGTGTGTGTGTGTGTGTGTGTGTGTGTGTGTGTGCGCATGTGCGTGTGCGCATGCGCAAGAGAGACGGAGAGAGGAAGTGTTCACAAACGTGCATGTGCACGATTATGCACTGTGTGCGTGCATGTGCACATATGGCAGCATGCCCGCCTGAACACTGTGCGCGCAAAATAAGCTGCATGAGAGCAGTAAAGCTTTGAGGGCATGAAGGGTGCAGATGACTCGGGACAGTCCCATTGCAAGCTCACATCACAGCAATGCAGCTCAGCCCTAGCAGCCCAACTCTGAGTTTCCAGCCCCGCTCACCCACGAGGTTGCAGCCGCCGTTCTTCTCCACTGGCTTGGAGCACTTAGGGCAGGGCTTGGTGTTGGCCTGAGGCGCAAAGTCCAGTTGATTAGGAGGATGGCATGCGGAGCAACATTGTGCACAGACTCTTGGGCTCCCAGCGATGCAGGCGCAAGTTCCTGTGCATCACCAGCGGGCCCCCTTCCTTGAGCGGCTGATGCTACCCCGCAGCCGCGGTCGCTCACCTGCAGCCAGTTGCGCGTTTCACTGTCTCCGCTGACCTTCTCCTCCCACATCTCCCACATCTTGCAGGTGCAGGGGGAGTGGGGCTCCTTGCGGCATTTGAAGCAAAACGAGACGCCGCAAGGGCACTCCGGCTCCACATAGGGGTCGCTCTCCACCTGTGAAGATCACAGGCCAGAAGGAGGAGGCTTCATTGAATCATGTCAATGCGAAAAAAAGACGGAGGCTTTGAATTAAATCCAGGGTTTCACACTGTGCACTTAGACCTGGTCTTACATGCAACGCTCACCTGTATGGCGTTGCCACACCAGGGCGTACTGGGGCAGAATGCGACACGCGGGCTGCAGTGCATGGGCCGGGGTCGAGAGGGGTAAAAGGTCACCTGGTGAGTGCGGAAGCCACACCACAACCGACGACATTTGAAGCTGATAATTGCAGTTTGCACTTGAGCAGGAGCGGTCGGCAATTGATCACGACCAGACCGCACGACTGCCCGAGCAGGAGCAAGGTGCCCAGGGGCACTGGCGCCGCGGTCCTCATCCTCAGTGCGCCTCACTTGTCCTCTAGGTAAGACTCCAAGTGGCTCTGGCGGTATTTGGCCAGTAGTTGCGGCTCATCCTGGCGGGGTGGCGGCGGTGTGTGTGTGTGTGGGGGGGAGGGATGAAGTGGCCAAGAGCAACGCACTGGTGTGTTGTTGCACGCTTGAGGGGCGTCAGAGTCACCAAGCAGGGCGACCATTTGCCAGGTGATCCTCCCGCACTTTTGAATGATCACCTTGCCCCTCGTCGTCTACCTGCTTGGATCCTCATCAAAGCCCGGCCCTGTGGTGTGCCCCGGCCCGGTGATGCAGCAACCCAGCAGGCCACCAGACCCTCCCCCGCACCTGTATGACCCTGTCCACCAGCTCCTCATCACACACCACCCCACATTTGTAGCTCATGCAGACCACGTGCCGCGCCTTGCCCTCGCTGATTTGCACCGCCAAGTGCCCCTGCCAGCAGTCGCAGCAGAAGGCGTGTCCGCAGCTGTTGCTGGCACACTGTGCTGCGGGGTGTGCACTCATGCACACTGTGCACGTCATCACACCGCCCGTCTGCGTGACAGCAGCAGTGGATGTACTGGCTGCAGCAGCGCTTAGCCCCACGGCAAGCCCCGCCGCCTTGAAGACGCGCTCTTGCCCCTTGTCACCGAGGTCACCTGTAAAAGCAGGGGACAGGGCAGCAGCGTGGCACAAGGACCCAGCATGGTCGAAGAAAAGGCTGCGCGCTGTGCTGGTGAGCGGCTGCCGCCAAGCCTGCCGACAACGCCATGATTTGTTCAAACTCAGCGCACCTCGCGCTCACCATGAAACACACCAAAGCACTCGGCGCGCCTGTATTCATGGTGTGCTTCCTCACAATATAGGCGAGTCACACAACCCGTGGAGCCCACTCACTCATGAGGCGCTCCTTGTCCCACATGTAGGACATTAGGAGGGCCTTGGCGATGCTGCCGCCACAGCCCCAGATAGCGCAGACCTCGTCTATGGCTCCCTGCTGCAGGCGCTTTATGCTGCCCGCGGTGATCACGCGGTAGCCGAGGGAGCTCTTGCTGCCACTGCCGCCGGCAGTCCCTTCGTCCAGCGCGCCCAGGTCGGCGCCCTCGTCGCTGCTACCGCCACCGGTGTCGCCCTCATCCTCATCCCCGCTGTCCAATCCGCAGCTGCCGCTGCCGCCGCCGTCGTCGTCGCTCTGCTGCTGGTCCTCCTCCTGCACCTCGCTGCCGCTCATGATGTCCTTTTCGCTGCCGCTGCCCGCATGGCTGTCCTCATCCTCGTGCGCATCGCGCATGCACAGACTACGGACGCTCATGGCTCATACACACTGTCACAACTAGCACGTGCCTGGCCTTGGCAGGCGAGAGTGTGCTGCGTCTGTGTGAGAGGGAGCGGCGCACACAGCAGTCGCATATACTGCAGGACCGGAATGGCAACCCCGCGCAAGCGGCGCTGTCACTCGACGGGAACGAAAGCCTGGGGCACACAACAGTATGAGCCGCTGCGAAGCATGAGAAGCACTTGCGATCTGTCCACCAGCGAGGAAATCTTCCGACTGGATGCTTACGGTAGAGTCAAATGTATTAAAAGACGCCACGCGTTCCTTCCTGAAACCCAAGCTGGCAAAACGGCGGGAAGATCACTTCTGTGCAACACGTATCGCGAGCGCTTGGCCTCTCGACCTGTGTCGTCTGCTCGATGCATGTCGTGACCATCACGGTTGTTGGCCATGCTGACAGTGCACACATAAAGTATATACATATACTGGTAGTTTCTCCATCTGTGGTGACAATGTGACCCCAAGGAACTTGATCGACGGAAGCATGCGGTTTGCCCCCCCCCCCCCCCC
>NW_014013618.1:58143-79704 GCF_000611645.1 Monoraphidium neglectum
CCCCCCCCGTCCCCCAGCAGCCAAAAGACCGATTGGCAGCCCCTGCTGGACGCCCTGCACCTGCGGTATGCTGCAGAAGGTTGGCACATCTACAGGCAGCAACGAAATCAGCTTACACCACCTGTCAAGCGTCCATGAACGTCTCTTGGACCCCGTCTGCAGCCTACCGCAGCTGCTTGAGGGCATCACCCTGGCCCTGGAAAAAGGCGTAGCTGAGCACAAAGTCAAGCACAAAGATAGTCACAAGCGAGATGACTACTGCACTGGTGGTGGACTCGCCCACGCCCTTGGCGCCACCTGACGTTGTGAAACCCCACGCACAGCTGATCTACGGAGTGGACGCGGGGGATGACACAACAGCAGGGTATGCATTTGAAGGTTTGTGTGGGTGAGTGTAAATCACATATCTGCAGGCCATCACGTGCAGGTGAAACAGAATTCAAACATGCAATGCGACCTGTACCTTATTCTAGTCCTGCGATCCCCGTTGTCTGTGCCGACGACGTGCACGTCGCATTTTTTGAATTGTAAAGTTGCAGCGCTGAAGGCAGTGTGAATGCCATTGCACAGCGTCTTGGACCCACTCACCACTGATATAGCGGTGCTGAAGGCCCAGGCCTTGATCATGGAGGTGATGACATCGTAGCCAGTGAGGGCGCGTCTCGCGCTGTCAAGGATCACGTTGGCCGGCACATTGTACACCAGGTCAGCCAGCAGCACACTCGCGCCAATGCCTGGGGTGATCGCAACGGGGGTCAGATTTATGTAAGGTTTTCCAGAGGGGCAATTAATGTTTGGCTACCTGGAGGACTGCACTGCGTGTCAGACACCAGGCTGGAGACGTGGCGCCCCTAAGAACCCGGCCGCAGCAGCCTCAAACCCCCGTTGGCAGGATGTCCGCTGGGCACGCAGCAGTAGGGCCTCACAACATGGCGTACGAGTCATACCACGCGCCACCAGGGGGACCTACCCATGCAAAAGCAGAGGACG
Source organism: Monoraphidium neglectum (assembly GCF_000611645.1). Lineage (NCBI taxonomy): Eukaryota > Viridiplantae > Chlorophyta > Chlorophyceae > Sphaeropleales > Selenastraceae > Monoraphidium > Monoraphidium neglectum. The sequence goes on from NW_014013618.1 coordinate 59,134, forward strand.
TTAAGGATGGGTCCTGCCAGCATGGAGGCCAGGACCCGCGGCGTCACGAGGTAATCCACCGGATCAGTGGCCAGCACACGCAGGGAGTCCACCTGCTCTGAAACCTGGGCGCGAAGATGGTGCCGTAGGGTGGGGAAGTGGGCAGGGGTCTGCAGCAAACAACGATGACACGAACGCATGGTTTCACCACAATGAAGCAGGCACGGACGCCCTGAATGCTTTCAAGGCGCTGACGGCCCACCACCTCATGGCAGGAACTTGCCTGCATGGTGCCAAGCTCAGCAGCAAACGCGCTGCCGACGCGTCCCGCCAGGATGATAGAGGTCACCACAGGAGTCAGCTCTCTGGCAAGCGCCAGAGCCAGCACACCACCCACACTGCGCGTCAGCCCCAGCTTGGCAAACTCCCGCACAAACTGGACAAGAAGAGGGGCGCAAGCCAAGGTGCTCGTGAGCGTGTGCGTGTGCGGGTTTGTGTGTGATATTTGCTGAGCTCTGTTTTGGTGCAAGCATGTTCAAATGCTACACTGATGCAAGTTGCTGCGACCTGTTGTGTGTCGGACTGAGAGCCAAAGATTCAACCTGCCACTTCTCGGCATCACACCTGGATTGTGAAGACCATGCCCACAAACCCCGCAGTCAGGAGCGCCACGCCCAGCGACTTGGGCCCAACCAACACCAGCTGGTCACGGGTGTTGCGCAGGTGAATTTTGCCTGAGAATGTGTTAGGCAAGGGTCAGCGTTGCGGGCATCATCATCATCAGCAGCAGAACCTCTGAGAGTTGGGCCAGCTTGCCGCTGCAACATAACATCAAGTGGAGAAGCTGAGCTGCAGCTCAAATCATTTGTGCCTCCCCACAAAGCAGCCCGCGCAGCTTTCCCATACTGCGCGCCTGTGCGCGCACCCTTGAATATGCGTGCCATGACCTGGCCCCCCAGCACAAGGCATGCCACTGTGCGGAACAGCCATTTTGGTGCCTTGAAGCGGTCCAGGTATGACAGCGCCGTCGACCCTGAGACCTGCTCCAGCAGGTCTACAGTTGCTGGGACCAGGAAAGCGGGCCGGCAGCAGCAGAGACCAGCTGCTATCAGAATGCCACCAAAACAATGTGTTGGGCCATGCAAAGGCCAGAGCAGTAGCAAGTGCACATGTTCGGCACAGCGCATCTGGGTAAGCTCACCCATCATGTCAGGGCCACCCTTGGCCCCAGCTGCGCTGCCTGGCGTCAAACTGGGCCTGCTGCCACTGCTCGGGCCGCCGCCGATGTTGTCAGGGGCCGGTGAGCCCGCCGCTGCCATGCTGTCTGTGCAGACCACCATGCGATCCGCTGGCCTGCACTTCTGCTGTTGCGCCAACAAAGGCCCGCCAGGCGGGCGCCATCGCTGCTGCAGTGGCGGCGCATGCAGCCACTGGCCCTGATGTATGCAAGAAATGCGGTGCTGCTGAATGCCTGGCCGCATGGTGGCATCCATCCTGTCGCACGCGGCGTGCTTTGACAGCACAATAATCGTGCCGTGATCTCCCCCGCGCAACAACCAGGCGGGATCTGCTAATTCTGATGATACAGTCTGTATTAAGACGTGCTGCGACCAGTGTTAGGGCCCCTGAGTGATCTCTGCAACGTTCACATCAATCACTCAGATGCTGTCGTGGACAACGCTTTGAGGCCGGACGTATGTTGTTGCTGTGACGAGACAAGGTATAGGACTGTTGCGCATTGCGCTTTCGCGCTCTGGAAAGGTGCGGTGTCCCGCCGCTGCCTTGTGATGATGACTGGATTGATGAATGACAACCGCCAGGCGAATTAGCCTCGTTGCAAGCGACGCTATTGGTAGTGTACCCCCGCCGACATATGTCCAACCTGATACTGTTACCTATCTACATGATACCTCAGTACCGATAACAAGCAAGGCCCCGCCACCCCGACAGCAGTGACAGGACGGTACAGCAGTAACCGGCAAAGGAATGTAGGTGAGGGGTGGTTGCGTACGTATGAAAGCTGAATTTAAGTATATATTGAACACCTTAGAGTTGTAGTCGACCGTCACCCTCTCACCGGGTGCAATGGTACGTGTGCCGCCTGCCGCGCGCAAGCAGCAGAGTGCTCAAAGCGAGTGGGGTATCCCTGCCCGTAACCGTTCCAAACCGTGTAAACTCAAAATCAGTGCCCTAGACTGCTCGGATTTATTAATAATCCCCCCGGCAGACGGTGCAAAAGGTGCAGGTGCCTCTGGACGACTAAGTGCTCCTGCACGACCAAGTGAAGGGTCTCAGTGCGTGATCTACTTGTAACTCCTGGAAAGAGCGGAAGGGATCGAGAAGTCCCACCAGCACTTGCTTCAACAAATGTCCTGCCGTATTTGCTGCGGCCGACGCAGGGTCAGTTGGACCTTAACCGGAGCACTGTCAACCCCTTTGCAGATGTGAGAACCGCATCACTGTCAGCCTGGTTGAGCATGGTCTACCAGTGTGGTGCAGGTACCGTACCTGCACCTTGGGGCCCAAAATGTTCCCTGGGGCCGAAATTGATTCACGAGAGGTCCACAGGCATCTGATAAGCGGCAGGCTGCACACGTGCCAGCAAAGCGGGTGTCCTTGCCTCGACTTCCGATTCTTGTATTGAGTGCTGTGCTGGGCTATTTCAAGCTGTGTCTTGGGCATTGGCGCTGTAGGTGTTCCACCAAGCACAGCTTAAGCACATAGCAGGATCAGCACGCACGCATGTTGCAGGATCAGCATGCACCTGCAGCAAATGGTGCGACCACGCATGGCACCACCCATGAGTACTGCAAGCCGAAGGCGCGGCGCAACATGTGCATACAGGAGCAGCACACAGAACAAATAGCGACGCCCATGATGACCAGACACATGTGATGCGCCCTGTGGGAACTCAAGTTGGTGCCGCAGGCCAACTGCCTCATCCGCGCCCGGCGCCCCAATGGCTGGGAAGAAACAGCACACGCCTCCTGCTCTGTGCTTCACTACACAGGTAATACGTGCCCTGTGTTGTCGCCTAGCACACCTGCCTGCAGTCAACCAAGGCACACCAAGACCAATGTCTGCAGCTTACATCACAGTTGCAGCCACTGCTTAGCCCGCTCAGCTGAGTGCGCAAGCCAAGCAAAATCCTCCTCCGCACAGAACTGCTCGACCTGCCCACATCCAACAGGCGCCTCTGCCGCAGAGTTGAATTGCACCATGGCCGCAGCTGCACGTCCGTCCAACAGCCCTGCCACCACCCCTCGCCGGCGCTGCAGGGCCTCGTCAAAGCCCTCGAGAGCGCCCATCAGGGCTGCCCTGACTGCTGCAAACATCGCAGCACTGGTCGCCTCTGGCGCCAAGCCATGCTTGCTGGTGTGCTTGCTGTGGCCCGCTACAGAGGCGCCGGCCGCCTGGCGAGCTTCTGCGACCGTCACCGGAATGACCACCGCCAGGTTAAGCAGCTGCTCCTGTAAAGCCGCCTCAACCATGGACCTCTGGCAGGTGGGAATTTGTGCTGCCGCCGTAGCTACCTGCAAACGCTTGGCTAGCACGGCCGCCACCTGCCTGTTGGCTGTCCCTGACGCTATCACATTGACTGTGCTGGCAGTGGCGGCTGCAATCGCCACGGATGGGCGAGGCCCAGACATGGGCGAGGGGACGCGTTCGCCGTTCGTCACCAAGATGCCGCGGGGTGCTGCACCAGTTGAGGGCGCAGGGCTGCCGCCGCCGCTGAGCCCTGCACTAGGAGCTGTGATCAGCTGAAGTGGGCCAGTCCCGAGCGCATCAATGGCGTGAACGAGGTCAGCGATGGCAGCAATGGAGCCGTCCCACTGCGATGGATAGCTGGCCAGCAGCTGCTCTGCAGGGTCTGCCTCCTTACGTTTTGACGAACCACCTGTGGTAGTAGCGTTGCAGGTCAGCATGGGTTGAGGATGTCAGGTGAACACTGGGTGGTATCAGGGGCAGCGTTGCTGCAGAGCAGGTCATAAACAAAGGGTGGGGCTGTTTTGCAGACAACCTCACCTCTGTTGTTGGGCTTGGTCTCTGGCATCATGGGAGGTGTCAATGTCGCAAGTGACGCCCTATAGATCGCGTCCAGGCGGCGCTGTGTTTGGGGGCTGTAGTAGACAGGTGGATCCATGCCCACATTTGCAGCGGCAAAGCGCCTTGACTCCTGTTGTTCCTTGGCCTGCTGCTCCTGCTGGTCCCAACCAATTGCTGCAAGATTTGGGGGCCCCACACGGGGCCTTATGGGTAGATCTTGAACGATGTGCTCCAGGACTGCTGCCACCTGTTGTCCAGTGTTGCGCGACAACTAAATCAGGCGGTAGTGATGCAGGGGATGGATACCTTTTCAACGGCCCCTGCCACCCCGGCCTTGATGGCTGCCACAAGTGACTAAATGATATGCTGACACCCTGCCTGCCTCACCTGCCGGTCCCTCTCACGTCGCTGCATGCCGGCCTCAAGCTGCAGCTTCGCCAGTTCAGGCTGGCCCAGCTCTGGGGGCACCGCAAGACCCCGCAGCAGAACCTGCAGCAGGAGTTATGAAAGAACAGTTGCAAAGAATGGCCAGCCTGTATGTGCTGGCATTATGTTGGCGGTTGGCTGGGCGGTAGTGCTGCTTGGGGCTAACCTCAGAGCGTTGAGTGGTTGTAATGAGGTACCATGGCTGGCAAGTTCAATTCAGGCAAGCACGAGGGAGCTCACCTCCACTGGTGCGCCGGCTCGGTGATGCATGCCCATAGAAGGCAGCGGTGGGGTGGTGGCCATGCTCCAGGACTCGCTGAACACCCCAGGGTCAGGGCACCTGAAAGTGAACACAAATTCCCGCACTTCTCCTGGCAGGATGACACCCGCACGGTCTGAAAGGTAGAAACGCGCTTGCTGGAGAGACAGTTTGCAAGGAATGTCTGGGACTTCACCATCCTTGACATCTCCTTGACCCTCATCGCCGCCGCCGCCGCCACCGCTGCCGCCGCGCTCGCATGTGCTGCTGCTGGACGTGGCCCACCTGAAATAGACTGCAGAGGTGCCCGTGCTGGTGACTGTCAGCACTGCGGAGGCGCCGTCGTCCCCTGCCACGCCCATCATCACCAGCCGGTTGCTGCCAAACACAAGATGGGGCCCAGGCCGTTTCTGTAGCTGCTGCGCTGCGGCGCGTGCTGCTGTGCGCGCTTCACGCTCTGCCTCTGCTGCTTCTGCCTCTGCAAATGTTCTCTCGGCCTCAAGCTTCAAGGCCTGAGGGCATGCACGTCATGACAGTGGTGTGACTGCAAGACACAAGCTCGTTGTTTGAAAAATTAGGTTATAAACACCTTCGAAGATGCAAGCCCAGTTGCACACGCAACCCCTGCCCCCTTGTTGGCAGGCCCACCTGATACTCCTGAAAAACCTGGGGTTGGCGGCGCTGCAGCACCTGCTCAACGTCCTGAAGGCACACTGGAGCCTGACATGCGTCCCATGCGGCTGCCTCCGCACTCGTACCGCACACTGCCAGCAGCTCCGCTTGGGGGGCTGGAGCTTGACCGACCTGCTCAGCGTAGGTAGGGGCACAAGTGAGCTTTGAGCTGCCCATTCCCACCTCAGGAATGGCGCTCAGCAACTCCCCAAGTTGTGAAGTGTTTCACATTTTGCCCGCACCTGGAGCCGCTGCTGTGCTTCTGCCAGGCGCGCCTTCAAATAGGAGGAGTGCTCCCACATCTTTGATTGGCGGCAAGAGCTCGTCGTGCTGCTGCCGCTGCCGCCGCTGGTGGCTAGACTGGCTGCTGCCTTGCCAGCTGGGATGGAGGGTCGCAGTGCGGGCACTCGCACCGTGGTGAGTGGGTGCGATGCAGTGTCAATGCGCCTGACGCTGAGAAAGAGTCCTGAGAACATGTTTCCCACCTAGACGGCAGGGGGAGGCGCAGGGGCAGTGGCGCACCTCTATGAAGTTCGTTGCAAGATGGCATCACTCAGAGGACCGCAACGGGCAATGGTGAAACCTCCACCCTGCATTGGCATTCACAAGTGGCAAACCGTTGCTGGCCATTCCCAAGAACCTGGTGATCCGACCTGCACATAGCGCTCCCCGGCGTTGCGCAGCATCATGTTCCAGCCACATGCGTCCGTACCCAGCTGAGGCGCAGCCTGCTCGAGCAGCTGTAATTGCTCCTGCTTACGCCGCCATGCACCACTGGCTGCGCGGAGATCAGGGCAGTGTGATTACATATGTGACTGCATGTGCAAGCACACGCGGTTGATAGCCCGCATATACTTGCAAGTCATGAGCTGACACAGGAAGTTGGTCAGCAACAAAGCAGGCCCATCTTGACCCAGTCGAAAGGTTAACCCAGTCAGAAGGTATTCAAAAACCTCGCACGCATATACGTCACCTTGCGCCAGGGCCACATCCTCTGCGGACTTGCCAATTGTGGTGGCCAGCTGCTTTGCACAAGCTTCCCACTCTGCTTGCTGCGCATCCCACCGCGCCATCACCCTCGCATCATGACCCTGTGCAAGTGCAGCGCACGCAACCAGCAGCCGCGCCGTGAGCTTGGTGGTAGGCTGCAAACCAATACTGCGCTCCAAGTGCTCATTCAGAGTTACAGTGAATATTTCCTACAAGGTGACAAACTCAGCATCCACGCCCAGACAACTACGTACCCACCTCTGCCAGCTCGTCGTCGACAGTGCGCTTTGTCAACAGCTGCCCCACTGCAACTGCCGCCGCTGGTCGCTGCTCCGGCCGTAAGAGGCTGTTGCTGCTGACAGCCAGCTGTGTTGTGTCAGTCAAGCGCTTGGTGCGCGCGTGACTCAGTGTGCGCAGCACGTTTTCCCTGGATGCAAGAGTGGAACGAGCGTCTGCTCACGTGCGTCACAGCCTGCACGACTTTGACCTGTGCTCACTTGCCCAAAGTGCCATACATACAACCGACCTCGTAATTGATGCACATGCAGACAGCCCGTATCAGCCTACTCCAAGTGCGTATCTGTGCCTGCACTCACCTGTCATGTTGCAGCTCAACGCAGAGACGCAGCAGCAACGTGCCGCGCGGCCCCAGCAGGCGCGATGCGTCCCATACGGCCTGCGGGATGCTGCCAGGCTCCAGTAATCCCATCCTACCCCCGACATCCTCTGCGGGCTGGTCGCGCTGTTGCAGCTGAGTCCGCTGCAGCTGAAAGGCGGTTGCATCACCTAGGCAGACACTGGGCTGGAATGACTGCAACACAGTGCGCATGCCTGTGGCGGTGTTGGGCGCTGTGTTCACTTCGCCAGGCGTGTCAAGTGCTTCCTTCAATGATTCCCTCATCTGTGTCTGGCACGGAGCACATGAATACTCTACACGCCCCACGCAGTCGGTCAACAGCCAAAGCTCAAGTCGTGGCGTTTCGATGTCCCTTCTTGAATTTTTAATGAGTTATTCATCGATCCAATCTAAAAATGATCCAGACTAGATCGGTGAGGCTGCCCTTGGCACTGGCTTGAAAGAAGGTGCAGTGCTCAGCTGGAAAGACGCGAGGCTCGAGTCACTTATCATACATGTTCGGAAACCGGATTGAATTGTATGTATATACGCAAACAGCCTGTACCATCAACAACCTATGATTGTATTGCCACGCATCCCGATTTACAATTTGCGCGTAGCTGAACCTTGCGTTTTCCCGTCCCCGACTCCTTTGTAATTGATTTTGAAGAGCTTCAACAAGATATATGTCGCGATACAACCCCATCACGCACTATGGAGAGTTGGGGGCTCCTGAGGAGCAGCGCACCAAGGGCCTGAGGCTCTCGACGATATCGACGCACGGACACCTTGGAGGTGGTGCGTGCATCCCCACGGCAGCGGCGGACTTGTCCAAGAGCACAGCCTTCTTCAGAAGTGAGCCTCACATCTCCGCCAAGGTAGACCACCTCAGCGGCGGTGCCTGCGCACCTCGGGCTGGGACACAGGAGACGGCCAACCTGTCACCTGTTCGGGAGGTCGGGGTCAACCTGCGGGCATCGGTCGACCATCTTTCTGGTGCGCAAGCATGAAATTGCTGCAATTTTTTTGATTGTGGGCATGGTCTTGGAATTGCCACCGCTTGCCTTCGACCAGCAGTGTGCCTTGCAGTGTCAAGTGCCGTTGCACAGATGCCCGATGCTCAGAGGTGTTGATGTAGCCATTAAGCTCTTCCATTGGGCATGTCCCGCGCAGGCAGTGCATGTGCAGTACGTGATGTCGTGACGCAGGTAAGCACGCGGCCTGGGGTGAAGCAATGTGTCAACACAATGGATATGAGTCGTTATAAATCGCCCCAAATGGCTCATTGCGCCCCCAAGGATAGTCTTGCAATATTTTTTGGGTCAAGCTTGTATGGAACGTTAGGATTGAAAGCCCATCCTGGTGACTTGTTCTCGGTCTTTGTCCAATGTCACCCCAGGCCACAAAGGAGGTCGTTGCACCAACCATCGCGCGCGGCATGATTACCAAGCATACCAAGGATAAAATGGTAGGGAGCTAGTTCTTGGTTGTCAAAAAGGCGGCTTGGCCTGAACCCTCAATCATCATCCCCATCATGGGCGAATCCTCACCGTTGTGTGCCGTACACAACAAACGCAGGCAGCCAAGGAGATGCACGAAGCGATGTTCCAGAGCATTGTGTTCAAGAGGCACTGATGGTTCTAGGCCGCTACAGGCACAGAGATATATGAACAACATCGAGCGCTCTGGCCACTGTGTGCTTCGATCGCTGGCCGGCATGCCCTTTGTGCCTCGCCGCTGCATAATTTACCTGCAATGCAGCATACCATACGACTTATTTGTTTGCGCCCAGTAAATCATGTTGGTACAGCTCAACTCCACCGTACCATGCATGCAGTGACGATACGTGCGTTACCGTGAGGTGCCTGGAGTGGTCACCACCGCAGACACCGCCCATGGCAGATGAGGCAGGCAGCAGTATGCTCAAAAGCGATCAGGCTAACCCCGCCCGTACCCGTTCCACCGGATTCCCTCAATACACCATCACCTGGTACGCTACAAGATATGGTCGCTCGTGCTTCTGATGTTGGGAGCGCCGAACGGTGTCGGTATGATACCGTACAGTCATGCTTGCCTTGTCACCTGGTGACCCTCGCGCCCCTTGTTTTGATGATCTCGGGAGCAGCGATTCATATTGCTTTTTTGCTGATGTCTGTGCTCTCCATCAATTGACGCAGCCTATACAACACGGCCAGAGCAGCCCCAGAGCAGGCCAACCACCACTCGCGGGGGTCTTGCGACCATGGCGGTGCGCCCCCTGGGCTACGCTTGATCAATTAACTTTATGAGTTCCGCACGCTTGAGGGGCGGACGGCCTGATTTCAGAGTCCACGCGCAACGTGGCACTGCAGGAACAATGGCCCGCTTTCGAGGCAAAGATGAGGGCCAGGGGACTCAGCGAGGCCGCGATCGGCGCGTTCAAGGGGAACTTCGACCAACTGGTGGCTGGCGCGACTGGCATGGTGCGCGCCGCCGCTGCTCCAGCGGGCTGGCTGGTGATGCGCAAGCCCTGCGTTCCTAGAGCTGCGTGTCGTGAGCGCAAGAGGTGACACCCGCGTCTTACCGAGTGGCCAGGCACAAAACCCTGGCATATGTCCCTTTCCTCCAACAGGTTCCTGAGGAAGAGATTGAGGCGGTGACGGACCTCCCCGACCTGCGCAGCCTCGCCGGCACCAACGGTCACGTGCAGGTGCCACAGCTTTTTGCTTTGTGCCGTCTGTCTAAATGCAGGATTAACCTGGGCTTCGTCGTCAACACTGCCACCATTGAATAACCAGACTTTGATTTAAATTTTACACCGATTGCACCTTCTTTCCACCAGGCCCTGCTCAAGAAGACCGCGGTGCTCAAGCTCAATGGGGGCCTGGGCACCAGCATGGGCTTGGAGAAGGCCAAGAGCCTGCTGGAGGTGGGAGAGGAGTAGATGTAGCAGCAGGCTCGCGCAGAGACGCACTCGCGTTATGCAAGGCTCGTCTCAGCATGCAGAACAGCCACAGTAGCTGCAGGACTGCCCTGACACCTTATGCCGCAGCCAGCTGCACAGGTCTGGAATTGCATAAGGGGTTGCACTGTTCTCATGGCCCCAAACATCTTCCATATCGTCACTCCCACCGTTGCAGGTGAAGGACGGCAAGACGTTCCTGGACCTGATAGCTGAGCAGGTCAAGGTGATGCGCCAGCAGCATGGCAGCGACGTCAAGTTTGTCCTGATGAACAGCTTCTCCACAAGCGAGGACACAAGGGAGTTCCTGGCACGCGCTCACAAAGACCTTCTTCAGGTGATGCGGGTCCTAGCGGGGGCTGGTTGCAATTGTAGCAAGCATTCTGTCGCGCAATGCAGACAATGCGCCCTCCAGGCAGTGATGGCAACACGCTGTTCGCACTTGCTGTCATGTCGTTTTGCAGGTTTTTTTCCCCAACGTTTGCCCCTTGCTGGCCGGCACCTCTGATCCTCCTCCTCTTGTCCTCTTTTGCAACAGGAACCAGACATTGAGCTGCTGCAAAACATGTCGCCTAAGGTGGACGCGGCCTCCTTTGCACCTGCTAGCTACCCTCAGGACCCAGAAATGGAGTGGTGCGGTGACCGGGGAGACTCTACTTTGGCTGCTGGTGCTTCTCAATGGGTTGCAGCCAGGGATTGTGGTGGTTCTGAAAGCGCGCCCAACGGAGGGGGGAGCATAGATTGCCATGGGTTTGTTGTGCTCCTCCAAGCTTGCCCTGCTTCTGATGAAGGACAGTCTTGAAACCTGAGATGGGTATTGTGCCACTGGCGGCTGTGGTGCTCTTTGCTGCACATCCCGTGCAGGTGTCCCCCTGGCCACGGCGATATCTACCCCTCGCTGCTGGGCAGCGGCATGCTGGACTCTCTAGCCAGCCAGGGCATCAAGTACTTGTTTGTGAGCAACAGCGACAACCTGGGAGCCACCTTGGACCTGCAGCTGCTGCAGCACTTTGCCTCCTGTGAGGCAGCCTTCATGATGGAGGTCTGTGAGCGCACTGCAGCCGACAAGAAGGGTGGACATCTGGCGCGCAGGAAGGTGGATGGTGGGTGCCTCTTGGGGGGCTGGCGGGGGCGCGCGCTGTGGAAGCAGCAGCTGCGGCTGCGACGGGCAGTAGCAAGAGGTCTTTACGCATGGAGGTTGTCCACGAGAGGCGGTCTCGTCTCTGCCATGCAAATGCGTCCCTGGCTTGGTCAAGGATCTTGAGGTTCCCCTCTGACTTGTTGTTGGCGAAGTCGCAACCGCGGTAATACTCAAACCCTCCACCAGGCAAATTGATGCTGCGCGAGAGCGCCATGTGCCCCGACGCTGACAAGGCATCTTTTGAGGACATCAGCCGTCACAAGTACTTCAACACAAACAATCTTTGGGTCAATCTGCCTGCACTCAAGGTTGGTGCATTCCGTATGTGGATTGTTTTCAGCCGTGTGGGTTGGTCTGACGCTCTTGTTGTACTACTTGTTTCCGGAAGGGAATTGTAAGCAGGTAGCAGGCATAGGCGTGAATGGTCTCGCATTGTATAAGTTCAGTTTGAGGCTGTCGCCTCTTCCTTACCACCTGTTTCAGGCGACATTGGATGCCAACGGCGGCGTGCTGCCCCTGCCGCTGATCAAGAACAAGAAGACGGTCAACCCGCGTGACAGCTCCAGCGCGCCAGTGTTCCAGCTGGAGACGGCTATGGGCAGTGCCATTGAGTGCTTTGACAGCGCCACTGCGGTGGTGGTGCCGCGCTCGCGGTTTGCACCAGTCAAAACCACTGGGTATGCAGGGGGAGAGGACACTCGGGAAGTGGTTGGGTGGAGACATTGCTGACCTCTGCACGGCTGTGTTGAAGATCGATGGCCACCGGGTGGGGCTACCGCCTGCTTGATGCTGATGACGTGCCCACACTGCAAGCAACCAGCACAGTCAACATGGGCATGGATTTTGCAGCTGAAATGCCCCAAGATCATGTACCCAGTTGCACTGAGGCTGCTGGACCCTTCACCACCCCCTCCACAGCGACCTTTTCGTGCTGCGTTCGGATGTGTACATCATCACGCCTCAAGCGACGGTGGAAGCTGTCTCAGCTCACGTGAGCGTTTTTGGCTTGTGTGCCGTGAGGGCACCCAAAGTGGGTCCGCTGAGCTGTGAAGCAGAGTTTGACGCGGTGCCTTTGTAGTCGGGCAGTTGAGTTGGCTGCTGTCCAGCTGTCTCCTTCTTTCACCCCCCTGTCCCCACCCCAGGTCCCGCTGGTGAAGCTGGACGATGCCTACTACAAGCTGGTGGACAAGCTGGAGCGCCTCACAAAGGCCGCACCCAGCCTCAGGGCGTGCAAGAGCCTCACAGTCAAGGGGCCTGTGCGGTTCGGCGAGGGTGTTGTGATCAGGTAGGCCCTTGTGATGGGTTTGGGAAGTGCCAACGTGCAGCTGTAGGCCTGCCACTTTTCCAGACCAAATTCGTTGCCACACGCAGGCCAGAAGCCATGCACATTCATCATGTGGTCGTGTGCCTTCTCTCAAGACCACTCCCACTCGCTTTTAACGATGCCAGGGGTGACGTGACGCTCGAGTGCCCTGGACCTGAGCCCGTTTCCCTTTGCAACGTGACACTGGACAGTGGCAAGCACACTGTCAAGGAGCCGGAGGTACCCCGGGTATCGGACGGGGCTCCTGTGCCTGCGTTTGCCTAGAAAGCGTTTGTGAAGTACTTTGCAGGAGTCAGAAAGGTAGCTGGTTATACGTCTGTACTGCACCTCGTTTTTCGACGAAGGCGACATGATTGGAATGGTGGTGGCCTTTGTTTTGTGGCGGCGCTGTTTGTGGGTAGGAAAAAGACGGCTGCCCCACTACCCCCTTGGTCATATCTTGCACTTTGAGCTGTGTGCTTTCGCTTCCTGTATTGTGTGTGTGCATCTCAAGTCGCGCAGGGAGAAACCAGCTGCAAGCATGACTGTAATTGTGCAAAGTAGTGTGGTATTGGCTTGGAATGGACTGGGATGGGTCGCAAGAACTTCATTGCGGAGGGCTCTGTAGCCTAAAATGGTTCCCCAGGCCTGAACATGGAGCGTCATGCCCAGCACGGCAACCATGGCCTGCGCTTCTGCCAGAGAAAGGGTAGCCATTCAAGCACCACCACTACAAAATTTGGCAGCACGCTAAGTTGTTTGACTTTTCAGGTGTATTGCCGCGCGGCGTCGCTACGGTATCAGATAGGGTGGAATGGGAAGGAATCCTGTGACAGCGCTGACGCATGCAGCAGTGAGGCTGCAGGCTGAACACTTAAGTCATTGCCGGCGCTAGACAACTCAGCTTTGGTGGCGCCCAAGGTATGATGACCTTGCGCCCGCAATCCTGCATGTTGATTCGCACTTGTTTTCCACAGGCAGTGGTCATGTCCACAAAGTCACCCAGACACTCTGCCACAGTTGGTTTCAAGCTGACGCCATCAGTCGCCCCCTTAGAAAGCAAGCAGCCAAGTCAAGCGAACAGCAGCTGATTCCGGTCTTTAGGTCTCTTTACAGTGCGGTCTGTGAGTATCACGAACACGCAAACAGGTCTCTTTCCGCCACTCAGAGCACACACAGGCCTCGCCGAGGCGGCATGGCTGCGCCCCAGCTCAACGCCGCGGCCGTCGCAAACTTAGCAAAGGTAGTGGACCTACTCTCTGATCGGTGCCGCTGCCCTCCGCTGCACGCTGCAGCCAGATCACACAGCGCCGATCGCCACTCTGTTTTGTCTCGCACCGTCTCACAGGTGTTGATAGGAGGCAGCGCAGCAGTCTATGGCATTTCCAACAGCCTTTTCAACGTGGAGGGCGGCCACCGGGCAATCGTGTTCAATCGCCTCGTCGGCATCAAGGAGTCGGTGCGCACGGGTCGCGTTGTATAATAATGATTTCAGCGGCCATCCTACAAAGGGCCGAGCCCCTGGCGCGTGTGCTGTGGTAGCAGTGGCAGTGGCAGTGCCGCTGTGTGCCGCTGCTGCTGCTGGTGGTGGTGGAGATGGTGCTGCTGTTGCCACTTATGCCGCTGCTGCTGCTGCTGCTGCTGCTGCTGCTGCTGTGTGCGCTTTGCTCGCTCATGCTTCCCATGCTGCTTGACTTGCACCGTCATGCATGGTCTTCCACACCTTCACTCCTGCTTCACGGCTCACCCGCATTCCCGCTGCATGGCTTTTTGGACGACTTCACAGGTCTACCAAGAGGGGACACACCTGATGGTTCCATGGTTTGATCGGCCAATCATTTACGATGTGCGGGCGCGCCCCAGCCTCATCTCCAGCACCAGCGGCAGTCGCGATCTGCAGATGGTGCGCTGATTGGACGGATGGCTTGTTGAGGGCCACACAGAGCACGAGCGGCGACACGAACTGGTTGTGTAGTGGTGCTGGCCGTGAAGGGTGCAGGCTATTCTTAGTTTCCAATGTCCCGGCATGTCGTGCATCGCACCACAGGTCAACATCGGGCTGCGTGTGCTGACTCGGCCAAACCCAGACAAGCTGCCGGACCTCTACAGGCGAGTTGCAACAAGGGACGGTGGTGCAGTGGGCTGCGAGCATCAGCGGCAGACAGGTCCCGGCGGCTACGGCTGCCTGGCAGGGCCTGTCGCCACTTTAATGCATAGCATGTGCTCGTCTGCACATCAGCTGTCTTGGCTGTAGAGCAGCTCTTGCAAATCATCTACTGCTTGTCCCCTCTACCATCAAGCGCACGCACCAGTGCAGGCCGTGGGCACCCGCACCTTATTTTACTGCCCCCCATTCTTCGCCGTGCCAACCCGCTTCCAGGACCCTGGGAACCGATTATGCAGAGCGTGTCCTGCCGTCAATAATTCAAGAGACACTGAAGAGCGTGGTGGCGCAGTACAACGCAGCACAGCTGCTGACGATGCGTGAGGTGGTAAGCAAGGACATCCGCCGCATCCTGGGAGAGCGTGCGCGCTACTTTGGCATCATTCTGGAGGACGTCTCCATAACTGCGCTCACGTTCAGCAAGGAGTACACCGCGGCCGTGGAAGCCAAGCAGGTGGCGCAGCAGGAGGCGGAGCGCGCCAAGTTCATCGTCGACAAGGCGCTGCAGGACAAGCAAAGCGCAATTGTGCGCGCACAGGGAGAGGCGCAGAGCGCTCGCCTCATTGGCCAGGCCATCCAGCAGAACCCCGCCTTCATTGCTCTCCGCAAGATTGAGGTTAGCAGGGGTTTGGTGTGGCCGGGCTGAGCCTGAGGCTGGGGTGTCAACCCATTGATGGACGTTTTTGAGGGGGATTACAGTTGTGCTGCGGTCACGTTCCTGCGGACGGCAGCCTCTCCAGGGCGGAGACCTGTCCACTTGGGCTGGCTGTGCAGCATCGCCCTGGCACCCCCCCGCGCCTCAACGCCCCCTTCACCCTCTCTCCGCACCAACCAGGCGGCGCGCGACATCGCCGGGACCATCGCCAGCAGCGCCAACCGTGTGTTCCTGAATGCGGAGAGCTTGATGCTCAATATAGCGGACATCCAGACCAACATCACCAAGAAACCCTGAGAGTCCGCTAGCTTCTGCCCTGTGTTGTTGCGCGAGTGGTGGCTGCCTGGTTGCACTTAGCGAGCTGCAGATGAGTGTTCTTGGGATTGGTAAAGGCATGCAATTGTAATGTTCCTATATTTTTCACACAACATGATGCTTAGACACATGTGGGGGCCTGTGGCGACCGCTTGTTGTGTGATCCCACGTGACGGCGGGACGTGGGGCGCGGAGGCCGCTCGCAGGGGACCTGAACGTCGCAGAGCCACATATGATAATTCTTGCTTCATCCCTCACACATAGTCGGCCTGGCTGCCTGGCGCAAGCGGAGCGGCTTGGCCAAAGCCACAACGAAAGGCCACAACTGCCCAGTGCCAGTGCCAGCAATGCCTGGCACTGCTGCATAGTGCCGGGCTTCCTGGGATGGAGTTGCTGCTCGGGGCAACAGCTTGAAGTGACGATAATGCTATACAGTATGTCCCAATAGTTTCGACAACGCGCACTCTAGGCGTGCCAGGTCGTACCATACCTCCCGCTTGCCTGCATATGTGCATCACGGCTAACCAACCCCGTCGTAAATTATATCCTTTGTTGATAATCCCGGCTGGTATAGCTGCAGCTTTCATCCAGATCTGAGGGGACAGCCTTCTATCACTACAGTAGCAGAGGGCGCGAATGTCAGCCAGTGCGACTGTACCCACACCTGTTGCATGTCAGGGCGATGGAGCCGCGGCCGCTGAGCCAGCGGAGTTGGAGCGTGCACACAAGCGGCCCAGAACCAGCGCAGGCGGCGGCAATGGGAGCGATGCCCACAACAGCTCGTGCAATGGGGAGGACGACCTGCATGGCTCGCCAATCAGGCGGCAGCATGGCAGCCACGGGCACCTGCGATGGCGTCACGCCGTCGATGAGCCTGAGGAGGGTGCCAGCCCTGTTGACGGGAAAGGTGGCGCCAGCGGCGATGCTGGCGCCAGTGACTTTTGCCAGGGCGGCCGGTGCAGCAGCGGGGCGCTCGCAGCCAGCCCGCAAGCTGCAGCAGCAACGGAGGCTGACACGGGTGGAGGCGACAAAGAGCCCTTCACGGGCAAGCCTGGCAGCGATGCGCGGCCTAGCAAACTGAAGGTGGGCCATGGCAGTGCGCTAACCATGGCACCGCTGTCACTTGGTGCCCTGCGCAGTCCCATGGCTTAACCTTTGCTTTGCTTTATTTTTGTGTGGACACCCCTCTTTCAGGCCCAGCTCAGCTTTGCGTACGAGGTGGAGGGAGAGGAGGAGGGTCGGGCAGCGGACGGCGACAGCGGTGGCAAAGGTGGGGGGCTGCGTGCAGCGACAGCCATTCGTTTCAAGCAAGAGAAGCGTATGGCCAGGCAGCATCAGCAACAGCAGCAACAACAGCAGCAGCAGCAGCAGCACGTCCACCTTTTCAATGCCCATCGCAGCAATGCTGGCAGCATTGGCGAAGACGGCCACCTGGATGCCAGCGAGCAGGGCGCCCTGCGCAACGGCCGCAGTGCTCTTGCGCTGGTGGACGATGATGGCGACGAAGGCAATGGCACGCTGCGCCTCGGCGCACGCACAGCTGCGCATTCGCTGGGCCGAATCCATTTCGGCGCTGCGCAGGCGCGGGGCATGCGGCCTTACATGGAGGACCGCCACTGCGTGGTGGCCGCGATGCAGCTGCTGTCGAGCGCCCAGGGCGGTGGCGCGCAGGCTGGGGCGCCGCTGCCATCTGACGGTGTTCCTCGCAGCTACGCAGCCATCTTTGACGGTGGGCCTCACACGAGGGCACGCGTTAGCACAGGAATTGCGCTGCAATCACCATTGGTGCGAGCGCTCGGCAGCGTGCGAGCCTTGCAGTAGTCTACTTGGGCTGTATCCGGCCCGATGCCACTCAGCCTTCCATCCTATCGCTTGCAGGACACAACGGTGCTGGTGCTGCTGACCTGGCGGCTGCACGCCTGCATGTACTGCTGGCAGCTCACCCAGCGCTTCGCATGCACACGGGCGAGCTGGGCCCCCCGGCAGTTGCGCGTGCAGAGGAGGTCGCGATCGCAGGCGCGCTGCGGTCAGCGTTCGGGCAGGTGGACGAGGCCACGCTGGCGGTGTCGAGGCGGGAGGGCGTGCGCGATGGCGCGACAGCCCTGGTGGTCCTGCGGCTAGGGCAGGTACAGGCAGGGGTGTGAGGATGGGACGGGGGTTGCGTGCCAGCCCTCCTATTTTTCTATTGTCCAACAATGCAGCTTTGGGGCGACCATGAATAAGTGCAGTGTGGTGCTTTTGACCTGGAACCGCCCATGCCCCCTCAAACATATCCCAGGTGCTGTACGCGGCACACGCGGGCGACAGCAGAGCAGTGATGGTGGGTTCCTCTTTGTTCTATTCCGTCGTCTTGCAGGCCAGCTGGACGTGCAGCAGGCGCAATGGCTGGAGTACAACACCATGGGCCAAGACTGGCTGGGTATCAGAGCGGGCAGCGCTTTGTGGTGCGACTTAGCACCGCGACTCTTGTCTTAAACCCGTCTCTGAGACCCGCCGCCCTTTGTCCCCTTGAACCTGCACCGCAGTGCCGTGACGGAGCTGCCCTACGCCTGACGGAAGATCACAAACCGCACCTGCCGCGGGAGCGCGCGCGCATCGAGGACGCAGGTGGCCGCGTCGACTTCCAGCGCTGCTGGCGCGTTGTGGTGGAGCCTCGCGATGGGCGGCCGGGTAGCGGCCTTGCCGTCTCCAGGTGTGTGCTAATGGGCTTGCGAGGGCACGCGAGCATTGCCAGCGACATGGCATGATTGTTTGCAACCTTGTGGTTGTGAGGCCCACCCGATGCCCAAGGGCTGCTGCTTTCTGCTGGCCCTGCAGGTCCCTGGGCGACCTGGACTTCAAGGAACCCCACAAGTGAGCAAGCCTTGCCCCCCTCAGCACGTGGACAATAATGCAGCAGTACAATGCCATGCGTGGCGCTTTGCACAGTTTTTCAAGTCACATCTCACCGCCCTTTGAAGAGTGTTTTCCCCTTCGTGCACAGTGCCCTATCTGACTTTGCCTGCTGCGCACGCAGGTACGTCGAATGTGAGCCTGATGTGCTGCGAGTGGCCATGCGGCCGCTGCAGGCATCTGGCTGTGGCGATGCATTCATAATTCTGGGCAGCGATGGGCTGTGGGACGTGCTCAGCGACGAGGACGCTGTGCACTGTGCCAAGCGCGCGTTTCAGGTGGGTGGACTCGTATTGGGCGACATGCCCGGGCAACGCTGCTGGCATTGGGGCGGGGCAGAAACAGTGTCATGTAGCTGGCTTTATGATGCATGGGATCACAGCAATGACCCCGTTGTTGTGTTTGCTGGACATGCACACCATGCACGGAGCATAAGTCTGCGAACCATGCTGATATTTGCATCTCCATCACTCCGCATCCTTATTGCAACACCAGGCGTCTAGGAGTGGAGAGGGCAAAGTTGCGGATGGCGATGCAGAGGCCAAGGCAGCGGCGGACGCGCTGCTAGAGGAAAGCTTGCGGCGTGGCACTGCTGACAATGTGACAGTTGTAGTCATGCTGCTAGCCTGGGCTTAGCTGGTGTTGCTGCATGTACGTAGGGCATCGTGACCTTTGCTGTGCTGTGTAACACAAGCAGCGTTGCACACTCACGCGGTCACCACACTGCATCACAACATTCAGGCCCGCAGAGCTATGGAGCATGGCCCCGGAGGACTAGGAAAACAGCACAAACGCACACTGTCAGGAGTGACATAGGGGGACTGGCCCCCTCCCCATCACTTTGGTGGGGGGTGGCGCGGCGGCCTCGGCCCCCGCAAGCCGGCCCCCTCTTCCCAAATTTACGCGGGCGTTACAGCCTGCGTAGCCTCTCTCTCTCTTTCTCTCTCTCTCTCTCTCTCTCTCTCTCTCTCTCTCTCTCTCTCTCTCTCTCTTACAAGCAGCGTTGAAATGGTCCCTCACACAAAATATACGTGTTGCGCATCGACTGTTCTCCACTGTGTGCAAGCTGATCTTAACAACATAACACAGCACAGGAAGTTGTCCAATAGAACCAGGACTTTTGTTGCGCCCGTCTAGCGCGGCCCCTGTCATGCCATACAGTGACGCACGCCCCAAAGCGGTTCACAGCGCACGCGCTTTGCTTGGCCTTTGGGCATGCCCTTGCAGACCAGCAGGCAGTGCCCTTTGGCATCTCGCTTCCGTGGCTTTTGCGCCGCGCTTGCATTGATGCAGGCGGTTCTCCATAGACTCCTGCCTATATGCAGGCTTCTCCTGGCCCCTTTGGGCCACGTCGGGATGCTCATGTGTAAGCAGGGTCCGCCAGATCTTGTTCATGGACAGAGCAGCCTGTGCGTCGTATATGAAGCCCATTGGCACAGCCCGAGTGTCAGCCTTCCCAGATGCAGTGTAGCTGGTGTGGAGCAGCCTTAGAGATGGTTTCGGAACCCATGGGGCGCTGATCGTCGGCAGCCCTAGCTCCTGCTCCGTTTTGGGACTATGCCCGGCGCTCATTTTGTGGCCCGGGGGCCCCTCAACACGTCCTACTCCCAACCCCACCCTTGGCTCCAGCTGTATGCGCCACTATTTGGCATGCGCCAGCGTATTGCACGACACCCCCTTGGCAGCGGTTGCCCTGCTCAGGCTGCACAGCATGCACGGGTGCTGCCAACCATCTCGGTCGGCCGACACAGGGCGCAAACAGGCCACCAGCATGCATTCGGTGCACGCCAACACTTGGGGTACTTCAGCTCTCCTCCATTTGCCGGCACCCCGTGCGTCCCCCCGCCAGTGACCTGCTTGCAACCCGCCTCGGCCAACTCAGCCGGTTTCTAATCAGGCTCAAGCTTTGGGTGTGCGCTTCAAGTGACCTGCAGGGCCACCATGTTCAGGGTTTAGGGTTTGGGTACGAACCCGTGTGTGATCGGACAGCGATAGATAGATAGATAAGTTACTCATACCATAGCATCACTGCCATCGGCCTCGCGCTCATTAGAGCGGACCTCCTCATTCCTAACCTTCCAACGGATCTGCCAGCAAGCATACACATAAGGGGCAACAATATCAGCAAGCACAGAGCCACCAAGGAAATCAAAATCAAGCAACTTGTAAGC